>NC_089980.1:38220500-38520500 GCF_036417845.1 Apteryx mantelli
GTTAAGAAGTCTTTCTTCCCAGTGTCTTTATAAGATTAGGTGTGATCTTCCCCATTTGACGGATGAAGAATTTACAGAAACACTGAAATACAGAAGCATTATTGTTTTAAAAAAAACAAAACAAAACAAAAAAAACTTACTTTATGCCAGTCAGAGACATCTAGGACCTGAGTTGCTAGCACACTAATAATATTTAAAGCACTCAAAGAATGTTTAAAGCATATTTAAACTGCAGTTTCTATAAATCTGATCTGAGTGCCCTGCACTTGGTACCCAGAAAACAAAGGGAGCATAGTGCTAGCTAACTGTGAACATCTTTGTGTATGTGGATGTATAATCTTTTATAGGAGTTTCTTGCAGTTTGAGGAAGGGATCACTTAGCTGATTGGGTAGTTACAGTATATTCCAGAATTCTGGGTCATGTTTATAGTATAGGACTTCAGAAGCAGGAAGGTATGTTTTTTTTCAAAAGGGTCTTTAAGGTAAAATTGAAAGACTTCTTTTTTCCATTACATTTCTGACGTACAGGGATTTATTTTACTTTTTATTTTACACTGAAACTAAAGAAATATACCTTCCTGACAATATTCCCCCCCCAAATGAATCACAGAATTTGTTAAAGATGATATTTTGTAGAGATTTCTTCCCATTTCATCCTCTTTTTTGCTTTCATTTACTATAGATTAAATGTAGTCTCACTCTGATATGTCTTCAAAATACTGTTTCTCATTTTGTTCTGTACTTCTTTGTGTAGTGGGAATGGCTAAATAATTTAAATATATGCTGTATTTTTGATACTTTGCACTTTTGTATTGTTTTGGACTGCCTTTATGTTGACTGACCTTCCAGCTAGCTAAAATTACAGCAAAAAAAATCTGCTAAATTATCTTCCTCTTTCTTGAGACAGCTTATTCAGATTTGAAAAAGCTATGATGAGGCTAATATTTTAGATAACACCTTTAGACATGACCCACAGCATTGTCTTCACATGTAAAAGTTCATTGTCTAGTTTCACCTCTTTCTGTAACCTTTAAAAAATTATTAGAATGGAAATTATTAGCTTAGCATAAATCAGAATACATGTGCTTCTTAAAACACTGCAATATGCTTTCTATTCCTAAAACTGTTGGCAAGTTTCCAACAGTTCAGTATGTTCCAAAATCATAATTACTTTATATTAATAATTAGGGAGTGAAAATATTGAGTAAAGACTACCTTACAGATGGAAAAGTTCAGTAGTACTGGAGTTGGATTTAATAATGCAACTTACTAGATTTAGATTGGACACAATATGTTCTATATTAGTCATCTGTGAATTACTTAACTGTAAAACTAGATTCCTGCTAGCATCATGAAGAATACGCACTAATCGAAAATCCTCTTATTACTTATAAACGTGTGGTGCTTTCTGAAAATTTTGCACTACTGAGGAAGCTGTTGAATTTACTTCCCACTGATTCCTGAAAGACAGAAAATTTAAAGGGTTTTTTAATCTACCCCATCCAGCAGAAAATCATACAACATTCAGGATCCTGCCAGTGTAGGCTTAATTAGGAGAACAAATAAAGCAAAGCTTCTCTGGAGGTTGTCGTAGTCCCAGAGGGTGCATACAGGCTAGGAACTGTGAAACAATAGGATCGGCAGGGGGATTAACAGTTTGTCAGTTAATATCATATTCTCCTCAAAATAAATTATTTTAAAATATATATCCAGGATAGATTCCACAATTCCTAAATATTCATTTTATTTATTTTTACAAATTTTGCTCTTTTTTCAAATGGTGTATGTATTTACGTACATATGTGTGTGTGTGTATATATATATATATCAAAAAAACAGATATCTATTATTATTTTATACACACACACACACACACACTTATATCATCAGAGAGAGAGAATTCCATATATTATTTCCATATAATTTGTAGGAGATGCTTTCTTTGTTGCTCTGTCCTTTATTTTCTTCTTCCTGCCTCTGTGCTCTGGATTGATAATTGATAGTGCCATTAACATAAAATCCATACCTGGCGAGTTTATTTTTGTCACTTCCGGTATTTGTATACCTATAGTGAAAGCTCCATTATTTTATTTAGTCCATTTTGTTAAAATCAAAATAACAATCATATAAAACACATGCCTAGTTTCCACTGGCTGTACTGCATTTATACTATTCCTCCTCTTTATCATTTTTTTCTCTGACTTTTCTTCATCATCCCAAGCTACTTCAATAGCTATGCAACTCCAATTACACAGATACAAAATTACAATTCCTGAAAGCTAGCTTTGCTTTTTCTTTTGGCAGAGAATTTTAATATATATTTTGTCTTTCTGTTTTGCTTTAGAATGAATTTCCAAAAGGGTGAATATTCTCCACCTTTTTGTTTTTCTTCTTAAAGCATGTCAGGGAGAGGAATTCTTATTAAAAAAAATTAAAAATATATTAAAACTTTATTTTTTAATTATATATAACACAGAAATAAGTATTACTTTCTTGGGGGAAAAAAAAATGCCAAGAAGATCCTTGACAATGGAGAATCTAATACTGCAGGGATTTGGTAAATCATAGTAGCACTGTATCAAAAGTATCTGAACTTGATGGGAACTTCCAGTATAATTCATTTTCTCTGTGTTGTAGTTAATAGATGGCTAATATGCTCACCTAATATAAGTAAGATATGAAGACTCTTTTTACATTGCAAACAGTCTTTGGTTAGGTCTAACAGTTACCTCATTACAGTATCACCTTCCTGCAAATATTGTGGAAGTCTTGTATTTTTTTTATGAATGTAAAGCAATCATAATGCTTTTTAAATCACTTATGCTGGAAAAAAATCTTCAGAAATAATTCCTGACTTTATACACCACCGCATAAAATTCAGATGAATTGATGAAACTGTTGTTTGCTAATGTTGCTATAACCTTTCATTATAGGCTTCAAAATTTCCAGTACAATTTTTGACTGACACAAGGTCATTTGTCCACCTTGCTAGTATTCAGGTTGTGTCAAGTGCACTGTGGTGTAGATTGCCTCATCTTTCCTACCTAATTCACTTTATTTATACCTTCACAGTTCAAGCTTCTATTTGCTTTTAATAATCAGTACCTGTAGTTTTAAGGATGCGCTAATACTGTCTAGAAGATGCATTATTATAATTAGCACTTTTTTTTTTGCAGTTTCTTTTCACATGCAGGTGCAAACTTTTCAATCTACTAAATGGTGGCATCTGAGAGGATTTTTTTTTTTTTTAACTACTAACTGAAAAACAAAAAAATTAAAGCACAGCATCACTTCTACTCATGCGTAACACATTTTTTGAAGAATCTAAAGCAGTAATGAATAATATTTCCATAAATATCCATTACCATAGGTTGAATAGATAGGGGTTGTTGATTCCTAAACAATCACTGCATTCCTCTTACTTGCATTTCTGCTTCCTGCTTTCTGGACAAGACTGTGAAAGCCAACCAAGACAAAATGCAGCTTTACCTTTTTTGGCCACAGATGTACCACTAAGAGAACACATGCAATATGTATGAAATGCATATTCCTGGTACATGCAGCCTTAGTTCTGAAGGGTTTTCTAAGGTCCACAGGTAGCTCTCCAAGTTACCACCACTGGTGATGTATAAGCTTTTATGGAAGTTCATTTTGGTCCTGTGCTAAAATAAAGTAGGCTTTGTTCTTACAGTTTCTTTTCATATTCCTAGGGAATTACCAATATGTTTTGCTTTTGAAAGGCCTTAACTTTGGCACTTGGAATATGAAACAGTGTTGTTTGTAGAGTAATGCTGGCTTCTGTTTTTAAAACATAGGTAATAATACACTTCTGTATCTTCACAGTCCTCCTATTATTTTCTCAAAAGTAAATATCTAAGAAAAAAAAACCACCAAAACTCTCTTCTATCCTAGAAAGCAAGTGTCTAGGCCAAAAAGTATAGTTTTCTATCTGAGAGCAAATGTGGCAAAATATAGTACTTACTTACTTATTTTTTAGAAAATTATACTAAAAGTCATATAGACACTTTTCCTACAGTGAAAAATTTTTGCTTATGGTTTAAACGTTTAGGTGGCTACTGTATGTTTCTTATCACTGTCAGTCATGAGGATATTATTAGATTAATATGTGTCTATGTTTCTGTTTTAGGAACTTGACCAATATAAGAGAAATGCCTCTAAAACCTGGAAAGAAATGGATTTTGATCTTGACTGATGAACTGCTATAGTTGTCTTCAGTTTAACATGTACAAAACCATTTTTTTAAACATTACATGACCAGTTTAATTTGATGCAGTTAAAAATGTACAATATCAAACTACAAAATTAACAAAGTATTTGTTAAGCATTCCTGTTACTATTTTTATTAAAATACATCAGTTTATTAGTTCAGTCCAAATTAAAGTATATCTTGGTAGTGACACACAGTTAAAAAAAAAAAAAAGCAGGGGGAGAGGAGAATTCCAGATTTTTCAGAGATGGGTTTGAGTACATGAGGAAAAACTTCTTCACTGTGAGGGTGACAGAGCACTGGAACAGGTTGCCCAGAGAGGTGGTGGAGTTTCCTTCTCTGGAGATATTCAGAACGCGCCTGGATGCAATCCTGTGCAACGTGCTCTAGGTGACCCTGCTTGAGCAGGGGGGTTGGACTAGATGATCTCCAGAGGTCCCTTCCAACCTCAGCGATTCTGTGTGAGTTTGAAGACTGGCATTAGTCATTCCTACCTATAATTTATAACAAATTATGTTATTCGGTTTTGAATGATTCTACTTTAAATATGTGTTTAAATGAAAACAAGTTTTCACAGCCAAAGAATGAAACTGCATACTTAAGTGTGCTAGGCATCTTTTCCCAGTTCCTTGCATATATAATTCAAAGGCAAAACTTAAGATTATATTTAAATATGATACTTTCACAAAAGCTGGCAGAATAAAATAAATTAAAATCAAGTTTGCCTGACTTTTCTAAACTTCAGAAGTTTTCTTTTGCTCAATTTCAGTATATACAGTTTAATACGGCAATTATATATTTCTTCCACTGTATAAAGGTTTAATAGTTTTGCATAGAATTGGAAAGAAGACATTTCTGTCAAATACACAAATGCTAGGAAAGTCATTCCAATCAATTTGACAGGTATTTGGTTAGTGATAGAAGTATAATTTATTCACATTTAGCCTAGACTATGAAATGTAGCCTTTTGTCTATGGACATCTTCCATACAATCTGCTGGACTGAGTCCTTTGCGACTAAGCAAGCCAAGAGCTGGATTACAGCTAGAGGTGTCTCCTGAGAGCTAAGACTTGTCATCGGAGTACATGTCCAAACAGTCACTTGGCAGACTAGATGGTAAGAATGTTCCCTGATGGAAAACTTGACATCAGCATGAAAATGGGAAAGACAAATGAATGTGATGTCTTTCCATCTCTTTAGAGTTGGTTGTTATTTTTAACATATTTGTTCGATGAAGGGTGTGGGGTTTTGTTTGTTGGGTTTGTTGTTGTTGTTTTCACATGTAACCTCTGTCTTGGAATAACATACAAAGATATCAGAATAAAATCTTGGCCTCCTAGTTAAGTGGAAAACTTGCATTGACTTCCTTGCAGTGAGGATTTCATGTTCTTTCTTAAAACTATCAAAGTAATTATATTATTATGGGATTTTAAGATGCACATGTACTTAACTCTATGCAGTAATCTGTAGCTACCTCTCTTTAATAAATAATTTGTTCACTGAACATGAAAATTAAGTTACAAAAGCTATGAATTCAGTGTCTGCTCTACTTTCATTTTTGAAAGTCACTTACATTTATTAATTTGGAGGGATAAATTGGACTCTTTTGCATGGTACTGAGCCCATGAGAATAATTTACAAAGATGCAAATGACATCACTTACAACTAATATCAAACAACCTTTACATATATTTTTCTCTAGTTAAATTAACTTTTTATTAATAAACCAAAAATTTAGTAATTCACAGACTGATTCTAAAACAAGATTTAGAACTTGATAATAAAAAGAAAAAAACAGATATAAATAACTACCTTCTCTCACTTACCATCATTTACGAGACAACAATGTTGGGTACTTTTATATTGCTTAAAGATCCTGTACTCATTGCTGTCATGATTGTATAGTATGCATAAGATTAACGTGGAGTGCTTTCTCAATTCTGTCTTTATTTACATGTATTCGGTTTATTCTCTTTCTACAAATTCCCCCAAACAGTATCAAAACAGAGCATAATATTTAAAATGCAATTCTAAAAATAAGATTTACTAGCAATTATACTGCTCTTCTTACTGGTTCTCATTATAAAAGAAATATTGGGGAAAAGATTAGAACACCATTGTTTATTACATTGTTAAAAACTGGGACCAGCAGTAGACTAAATTACATTCAAAAAGTCAATTAGACCATGTAATGCTTCTGATATGCCTGATGGGGTGTTGGGGGGGGGATCCCAATAGCAGAAAGCTATTCACACTCTTAAAAGAAGATGTTTCTCAAGATAGAAAACATATATTCAGTTAGAAACAAACATTAAAAGATAAACATGTTTTTATATTTTATGTAGAATCACTTAAAGTCCATCTAAAATCTAACAAATTAATCCTTCAGCTACAATGGAACTAAAAATGGAGCATTATATGTTAAGTTTAGAACTGCTGTTTTTTTATTGCCTGCTAATAATTATATCTCTTATTTTAAAGCTCACAATTGCTATAATGACAAGTCCTGGTAGAAAAGCATAGAGCAATAAGAAATCCATTGTGAAGCGGGACATTGCACCAGGAAAGGTTTTTTCAATGAGCTGAACACCATGAGAGAAAACACAGGCTGAACTAACTGCAGTGGAAATGTTGGATCCACCTGCAAAAAACAAAAAAGAAAATTAATTCCTTTAGGTAAATCAGTAGAATTAAAACTTGGGCTCTGGTATCTAGCTCATACATTTAATCTATCTAGCCTAAATGTTTGTTTGAATGATGAACTATGCATATAGTTCACATTCCCACCCTTTTGGAATAGGAACAGATATTCTGTATGTTTCTGTAGTTAATCTTTGCCATGTTTTTTGAAGGGAAGAATGAAGGATCACTAGGAGCTTTCAGTTTCATTCATGCCAAATGAAAGAAGATTTAGGGCTTATCAGACACACTGTATAGAGGGGGTCTCAAGAAGTGATTTACCTGGTATGATAGACTTATATCATTCATATTTGCTTCCAGAATTCAAAAAACTAAGGCTGTTTGAAGGGCACATTAAAAAACAACTGTGTATAATTATTACCAAAGTCATGGATTCACTTTCTAGCCGTTATTCTTACAGTCATATTCTAACAGTTACTAGTTACGTTCTTGTAATAAGGAAGGGCAAGAGAGATTGATGAAAAATAATGGATAAAGACTATATAACCTTGGAGAGGATCAAAGCCTTAGGGCAGGTCCAAGGCTATAAGTTTTACCTCTACTGATTGCTGCTGATTACTAACTTTTCCACCCTGATTCTGATGTTTTGCCAGTCATCTTGCTCGCAACCAGCAAAGCACAGCCTGACAGATCCAAGCTGCTCCACACTAAGAAAACTGGACAGGAACTATCTAGAAATTTGACAGAACTCAGTGATATTGACATTTTGGACTTAGCTCCTTAACCTGTCACTTGTGCCCATAACAGCTTTAGATCAATAAAGCTGCCTTTACTCCCTTTTCCATGGTAACGTATCTGAACATTTGCCTCACTGGTATCAGAAGAAATGTCTGGTCAGACATTTTCTGTCAGTTCTCCCTGCACTGATGTTTTCTTGTCTATTTGATCCAGTGTAATGCAGTTCTGATAAACATGTGGCAGGCTGCAAAATTCACCTTCTAAAATGCTTAAGGTAGTAGGAAAAAGGTGAGGAAGAGACAGATGGAAAACTGAAAGATGAGGAACAGAGTAAGGAGAAAGAGTTGAATTTTTGTCCAGTTTGCTGAGTTTACAGTATGTCTTTATAACTTGGTAAGTTTTCTTTAATAACTAATAAGTTATCCTTAACTTATAAGGGATACTTGTAATTGCATGCAGAAGGAAAATAAACATTAGCATCTCATTAAAGTTACTTACAAAGGGCTTAAAAGTTTTTTTTTAAAACACTTACCACATGTGAAGTTTAAGCCATAAAATTCATTGACTACAAGAATCTCACTGCTGTATTTTTGGAAAGTAAGGTAACTTAGCACTTTAAAAGGTGTTGGCATTTCTTCTATGGTCCTTAAATAAACAGAGAAGAAATTAAATTGGCTCTTGCTACATTACAAGAGACAGTCCTACTCCAAATCAAAACAACCTCACATCTTTGGTCATAGCTTGTTATAGAAAGAGTTCTTGATTATACAGGTAGAGTTTTCAAAGTGTGTTCTAGTGCTAAATGAGGAGAGAACCATGAAGGTCATCTCCAACTTCAGTAAAGTGTCATAATGTTCAGTCCTGACTTGCTTAAGGACAGTTGCAAATAATTCTATGCACTTCTTTTGATAGTCACATTGCACTAATAAACTAAAAATGACAAAGAAAACCCAATATAAACATTAACAGTAAAAATGTGTTGTTTGCGAAGTAAGAAACCATGACCCCCTCACTTCATGTTCAAAATAAAAAAGATGGAATATTAACTCACTGGAACAATAATAATGATACAAATAAAGCAAAGAATTAAGAATAAAACTAGAATATGAAAAGTTTGAAGTAACACTATTCAACCAGACTGGCCAATTTCTGCACCTCAAAAAAACTGCACACAGGTTGTTTATAATTAAACATAGAAATGCAGCAGAAATACCCAGTAACCCAAGTCTCAATGCCATTTTTAATATCCTTCATTGCCAGTAAAGATTAATCATTGAAGAGCTTCACAATATTAATTAGCAATGTCTCTACTGTAAAATAAGGTGAAAAAACACTAATACTTTTTAAGTTATTAAGGCATTCGATTATGGTAGAAAGAATAACACTTTTCTCAGTATAAGCATACATCTTCCTGAAATTTAGCAGGGGCCAAATTAACTGGATATTAACCTAGTTTCACTTTGATAAACAAGTCTTAGGTGAGACTGGGATCAACAAAGCATGAACAGCTTTGTGAAGAGCCATGCTTTTCTTGAGGACAACTTGACATCAGCTATTGTTAGGACTATTTCATTTTCATGGGAAAAGTCTCAGTTGAGCATATCACATTTACTAGAAACCTGAAGAAAGCTAATTAGTTTTCTTGACAATAATACATTTATTCTGGTATGTATCTCAAAGAGCAGAGAGTAGTTTCAGTACTGACAAATGTAAGGGGAATACTGGTCAAAGTTCATGCACATTATTGATTTACAATGAAAAAAACATTTGCACATTAATACAGCAAATGAATCGTAATTTTTTTGGACATTTAACTAGTTTATGATTTATTATTACTACATAGTTCAGTCTGCACAGATAGAAAAAGTATCTGAAAAGTTTAATGAATAAACTGGAGAGTAACAGCTGAAAATAACTTTTTTTTCAATCAAAAATTCGCAGTGTTTAATACCTGCTAAGGTCCCGCAATTAATTACTAAAAGTTGTAGGATTTTTTTCTTTTAAAGCCTTTAATGACAGCATTTCATGTGATCATGTTGGCATGAGTAAAGAATTCAACTGAGCTGATAGTTTGAATCATTCAGTTTTATCTTTAATTTAATTGCAAAAAGAGGCAGTGAAGAATTTTAAAAATGTCAGTATCTTTAGTGATATCTGAAGTTATTAAATGCCCTTTTTGTGTATTTTGTACAAGGTCTAGCATGATCAGATAGTCACATCTCTGAAAATAACAGCTGCACTTTCATCCCTTTGCTGCCTGTGCATTATTGCTCGGCAGCATTAGTGACTGTTCATGAAACTATTCTAGATGTATATTGTTTTAACATTAAAACCATAAAGAAATAAACCTTTTTCCTACCTTAGAAGTCCGGTTCCCACTATCACACCTGCTGAATTAAGCAGCACCACTCCACTTTGGACTATATTTGGGTTTTGAACCACACCAAGTAAAACAAGTGTTAGTAGCTCACCAACTGTATGACATGCTAAGACAACAGCAAAGAAACATCCAAATCTGGAAGCATCAGGATACAACCCTACCGTCCTGTGCAAAGATGAGCAAAAGAATATTTTAAAAGTGCTTTGGTACTAGACTTGGAATCTAGCCTTTATTTATTTTTATTTCTATTTCTATTTCTATTTATTTTTGCAATAACAGCTTAGTAAGTGAACAGTTGTTGGACCCTTAAAGGACATCTGTTCACCTCATGATATAAGTGCAGACATACTAGGTTTTCTTCATCTAAATAAGAGAGAGTTGTGTGAAGGTGTAATTGTAGCAGAAGTCTGCATTATTTCAAGATTACCACCATGACTTCTACAATCCCTTAAACTAATGTCTTCCTTCTTTTAGAGTCTATGCAGTGGGAGTTATTTATACAGTAGTCACATATTTAAAGAGCATCTTTACGCAGATAATGAGCAGACAGAATTTTGCATATCTGATACTGTGCATGCAAATTCACAATTCAAAGGCGGCTGTCTGGGTTAAATTTAAAGAAGGATATACTCATCCTAATTAAATGGAAGGCTAATTCAATTTGTCACCCATGTAATTCATCCAAATGCAATCTCCTCCAAACTCTTACTCTACTAAACAGCACACTCTTCCCAGCTTTTCCTTAGTTTACCTAAGGAAAAAAGTCCCCCACAATCCATAGTAAAGGTTCGAAAGTTAAGAAAGGCCAGAGTTTCCTTGGCAAACAATTCAGTCTCATACTGTATATGACAGATGACAAAGCCTTTTATTATATGGTGACATACTATTTTTTTTCCAAAATACCTCATACCAAAATTACATTATACTAGATACAGACTGGGTGCTCCTCTTAGCTAACAAGCAGCTGTTCGACATGTTGTTTCCTCTTCATTGCTCACTGCAAAGCCCCATGTCTTTTTTTTTAATATACCACATTCAAACCATGGTCTTAAAATAGAAGTGTTGATTTTCTCACAGGCTTTCCCTGGCATTTTTTGCATGTAATACAGAAACAGTCTCTATTATAAATAGATGGCTGAACACATATTCTTAAAGTATTAAACCTTCACAGATCTAGCAGATATTAACAACCTCTAATCACAGTTTGGTGCAGAAGGAACAGCTCTTCAAAGTCCTACCATTAAGCTCTGGAAAGCTCTAATACTTTACACAGAGCTACATAGATACAGACTAGTAAATCGGGGGTAGGTATAAAAAGGCCTAAAATAGAAGAGAGGAAAAAAAAAAAACTCAGGAGAGAGAGTATTACAACAAATGAACGGCAGGATAACATAAACTGTTAGAGCATTTCCCAGAAGTATACTTAGCTGGGAAAATGTGCATAAACAGGGTACATTAACTTGATTGCCATACAGAAGTTACTGTATTTGTTCTGGGCCAGACCTGGCTTGCGACCCATCGGGTCACAGTTCGGGTCTGTCTGACCTGCCTACATAGACAAACCCTGAGAGAAATGGTTTGTAATAATATGTATGAGAGGCTATCCAAGCCTCTCCAAAAGTTAGTCCATCCATAAAAGTTTAGTCCTGCACAGATACACCCTTCAAAAGCTCACAGAGGAACTGCTAGCCCTAAGAGGCCTAAGGGCACTAAGGAATTACCAGGAGGCCTATCGCTAACATGGTAATTGAAGTTGATAACAAGAAGAAAATAACGATCCAATAGATGATACTAGTGCTTACCAGTATATGAAGGCACTGAAAATTGCTACACTGATGATACTGAAGGGTAGAAAATGTAGTATATAAGCTACAAGCATTTGCCACTTCTGATACAAGCCGTCTTTACTTTCTTGGTCACTGATCGCACGTAAGGGTGGAACTGGATTAAATATATTAAAAAATAAATTAAATCATCATTGAATAAAGAGACCAAGACTTGTTGCAAACAAACAAACAAACAAACAAACCTTAAGCACTGAAACAACTTTGAGAATATATCAGAAACATTCCATCTAAACCAGCCTGATCACCTTTTCCCACTACAAGTGCAAAATATGCATTAAACTGCAGATTGCAAAGGTTTGTGTGCATAAGGAGAGAGGCCTAACTATGTGACATGTAGGACAGACTTTGCAGATACAAATTAATCACATGAAAAAACTGCCTTTGCTGGATAATTTCTTGTGGTGCTCTGATCTCAGGGTGACGACAGCAGTGTATGTTCCTTACATGGGCAGAACAGTTTTTAGGCTGTAAATAAAAACTATTGTTGGTCTTTGTGTGGCTAATTTACAACAGCTGCAAGAGAAGCACTCTCTAATAAGAATGTAATCACCACATAATACTCTCAAATCTAATTATCCTTAATTGCTCTCAAAGCTGTTTTGCACTTCCACTGTTTCCATGCCTGTGGTTTTGATCTCACTTAAGATGGTAAATTATAGACCTAGACTTTGTCCTGCTTTTATAATGCTACACGCAAGCAAGTTAAGGGCTCTTGCATAGTTCAGAATACAGCCTCAGTGCAGAGGCCAGCTGTAAAAAGGGAGAGGCTCAGATTAGTAGCATATTCCTTCATTAAGTCCCTCTAATGCACTAATCTTTTCCTGAGGTTCTGTTGCTTCCCCTTTGGATTTCATACCATTGTATCAGCTCTGACATTACCTACAACTGTAAAGAGCCTTTCAATAACAATCTTCAATAGGAATTTTTACTATTTACAAAATAGCAGCAGCAATACCTGCTGCTGCACATAACACAGAACAGAGACTCACAAAGTGCAACAGCATTGAGCATGCCCGTGTAGGGAGGGGCACTCACGCACTGGTAGATAAGCCCCACACGGTCCTGCACTGCTCCTTTTAGAAGGTCATTCCTTAGTCTGAGGAGGAAAAATGCTACAAACAAGCCATATAACAGATTCTGGAAGAGACGCATGATGATGCCCATCTTATCTTTGGAGAAGTTTCTTGTTATCCTCCTGATAATGAAACATAACAGAAACAACATAATTGTTAGCTATGATTGAGCACATGTTGGTAGAGTATTTAACTTTGAACAAATCTTACGCGCAAAAGGTCCACAAAGAGGTAATATTACAATAAGATAGACAGAAGTGTTAGACCAAAAGAAGAAAAAAGTGTATTTGTATATGTGGCGAAAAAAAACAGAGCGATTAGTGGATAAAAAACAAAATGAATCTTTTTATAGAAAAAAAAAGTCTTACCGTAAAAGAATCCATAATTTGGAAAATGCAGTGGGTGAGTCTTTGCTTTTGAATGGTATTGGTGGCAGCTCTTTCATACACTTTGTCCTTTCAATGGCTGCCAGTACTTTGCTAAAGATTTCGGAGTTTTTGTAGGCCGACACAATTATCTGAACCCTACTGTAGGTTTCAAGTTCACGTTCCTTGCATCGAGTGTCCACAGATGTCAGATCCACTGCAAATTTGCAAAGTGTTTACTATATACATCATTTTCCCTTCTTATCTCTCCCAACCCCTGCAACTTACCTTCCTCATCTCCATCCTAAAATCTGTGAAGGAGAAAAGGCCCACTTGAAACTACACAAAGTTTCTTTTTACTCATCATTTCCATTAGAAAAAGCCTGAATGGATGACAGTACAGCTACAAGGAAAGCTTTACGTCATCTGTAGGTACCTGAAGGTGCCAGGTCCTTGTCCCTGAAATGCAAGGACTGAGCCACGTACTGGCTGGCCCTTTGGCCTTCTCCATCAGCAGCTCAGAGCTGTGCCACCTGCGAAGCACTGTCTCTGCCGAGGGCGCGATAAAGCACCAGCTGAGGGTGAACGCTGACAAGGATGAATAGTGGCTTTCTCATCATATATTTCTCATGTTTTCAGGAAAATACTCAGACACAGCTCCCTGACTGCCCCTTTCCTCTGCCTGCTTTTCCATAACCATGGAGCTTAACTGTTAAATTCTTCTGAGTTCATGCTGCAAGTCCCTGTTCTTCTCCACTTGAGGCATTTGTACAGCTGCACTGGTTTTCATCTATCTATCTCCTCAAACATTCCTTTGTTTTAATGTGAAGCTAGAGGATGTTCAGCAGACCAAATCCCCCAAGCAGGCTCAGCCCTAGCTGAGATGAACGTTACTTACTGCAGTGGAACTTATGAAAGGTAAATATCTCACAGAGTTAATGCTCCCTTCTAATAAACCCACCTATATCTATTCCTGACACCAACAATTTTTTTTATTGGGAAATTTCTGCTTGCTATTCGTACAAGACATACTGGTCAGACAATAGTGCTGCAGAGCTTTGGAAATTTCCTTTTTCCGTAATAGCAATGAATTATCTAGGGTTTCAAAATCAAGACTGTTGTCCTCATGCATAGCTGTTCTTACAGACTGTTGTATCATTTTTCTCTATCGGCTAAGATGTCTATATCCGTTATTTATTCTTAAGCTCTCTTTCATCCTTAGATTTCAGTTTTTCAGTGTTATGCTCAACTTCAAAATACAAATTGAACAACAGTAAAGAATATCCACAGCCCTTGTCCAAGATTCTTAAAGTGTCCTCCAAACTTATGAATAATTCTCTGGTATTCCAAAAGCTGGAATAAGCAGAATTGTCTCTAATGGCAAACCCGTCAAAAACTGGGACTTAACTTCTATAAATATGAACATCCAAAACACCGACCACACTTCTGAAAACTTGGCCAATATGATTTGCTTGAAGCAACATGGCAAATACATGGCAGCCAGGTGTGTTTAAAATATCTAGTGCAGGACGAGTCACTAGACCAAAGTAGCTGATGCCTACTATGCATTTGTACTTTTTTATGAATACAATACATGACATTTCCACAATACAACCCATGCTCAATACACAGGATCTTATTTTCCTCTGGTGGTGGTGGTGTAAATGTTATCAGAATCTGTCCCTTCATTCACATCATTAAATCACACAAAAAAACATAAACTACCAATTTTCCAAAGACTAAATATTCAGATGATTCTTTGCTCTAAACTGTATTTTCTCCTTTTTCTTGTCACATTCAAAGGTTGACATTTTAAGAATGCACTACTCTCTTTACCATGCCTTTTAAAAAGAGGGTCTAAATCTCAAATCATCTATGCATTTCAAGACTATTCAAATTCATGAAGAAAAAATTATCCTCACTGTCACACCAGTATTTTCAGCTTCATCCCATTCTAGCTTCATGTCAACAACCATCCTCTCTTCTCTCTGAATTTAGGATGCCATCAAGACAATAGAAAAACACTGCCTCTCCTGAATGTGCCATGTTTCTGAATACAGCTTTTTGGATCGGTCAAATTCACTAGTTAACATTCAGCTAATATTGTCAGAAATCAGCCTACATAACAGATTTAAAAAGATGAATATATACACATATGTATGCATTTGTACACACACACACTCTCACACATGTTCTCCAAGCATTTGTCCATGTGCACAGATGCCCTGCAATGAACCTTTTAGGTCCTGTATTGATAAGACAGGACAAGTCATCTTTACCAAAGGGCTTGCTATCATCTTCTCTTGAAGAGACGGTACCTTCTGCTCCAATAGGATATCCAGGTACTAGCAGCTCCCCAAAATTTCTGAAATCTCAAACTGTCAATCTCTGGAAATTGATACCACAGTCATTGTGTGGCATTGCATCCTTCCCTCCAGGCATGTTAGCCTAAACTTACTTGCAAAATCAACAACTGTCTTCAGTTGCTTGGCACCACAAAAGTCTATGAGAGCCAGAGACTTTCCATGTTTTGGGAATCAAACTGGTATTACTATGATGTCCAATGGACAGCCATAGGTAGCTATCATTGGGAATGCAGAGGTTTCATGAAGCTGAGATATCCTGTTTATTAGTAGTTTATTCCACCATTTCCTTCTGCTGTGGTTCAGTCCTACTGCAAACTTTTGCTGTTTTAAGGAGTCAGTGGAGGTCACATTGACCCAGCTCTCTCTCACCTTTGAGCTGAGCAGAAAATACATTTCTATCTCTGGAAAAACTCTATCTTGGGAAAAAAGCAAATTGTTTGTTTAAAGGAAACCCATGTTTTTGCCAAAACAGCATAGACAAACTTACCATAGATGTCAAAAGGATTTGATTGTTCAGGACAAGAATAGCCACAGTCGCTAAAAAACTTAATCATTTCCAAAGGGTTCCCACAGAAAACCATTTCTCCAAAGCTCATGATGGCTATTTTGTCAAATAACTGCTGGAACAAAGTAATACATTAGCAATATCTACTGAGAAGTGCATTAATTCCTGAGCATAGCTAGTTTTCTTGGTAATAAAAATGCTTTGACAGGAAAAATAGTTTTGACACATTCAAATTTCCTTAGTATATTTATGTCAAAGGAAGTTCGTCCTTTCTATCATTCCTCTCAATGGTTATGCAAGATGACACATTTATAAGCTCTTAAAACTAGTGATTCTCAAAGCTATCAGAGTCAGCAGTGTACAGATGGAAGGGGTAATCCAAGAACAGGAATGGGAGCTGTGCACTTCTGACTTGAGTTCTAACACACATTTATTTAGTGACTGACCACCTTTGGCACTTAATAGGCCCAGTCTGTAAAATCCCCAAATTACTGGGATGATTAGTTATTTTCTGTGAAGTGCTTAAGGACTTTAACAGTACTGTTGTTTGGGTGTATATTTGCCAGGGCCTGGTCCCCACCAGCTACCATCAACACATATTGCCAAGGCACCGGTACCACTTTCAGTATGGGAAAGCCCCATCTCTCCCCTATGACTTCCTGACCACTTGTCTTAGATACAGTCAGCCAGAGAAGAGATGCCGCGCATTCGCAGGGTGAGTGGTATAAGATTCAAAAGAGCAAAGTGGGAAATAGTAACAGAAGGGAGAAATTTTCTCCCCAGTGCAGGCCTGTAACACAGGCCTGCCACACACATGGCCAAGGGGTACCCACATTGCTTGACCCAAAGAGGAAACAAGATGGGAAAAGACAGAAAAAAGATCCTTCTCCATTCCAAATCATGGAAATCTTTGCCTGTTCCTGGTTGCAAGTGTTACTGAAATATGAATGTGTGATGATAAGTAAATATGTAATATTTACATATTTAAGAATACATAAATGACAAATAAGTAATGATAAATAATGATTTATTTGCCTTGTCCCAGTGTTTTTTGTTTTGGTAGCCATATAGCATACAAAGGTTATGCACACAATCAGTGCACGTTCACTTTGTGTCCCAGAATGCCCTCCCACTGGCAGAAGGCCAGAGCTGGAAGGTTAAAGACAAGAAGCCTGTATTTAATGCAGGGCAGGGGGCAGCAAGAGAGCCCTTGAAGGCCACTGTTCTGGATCTTGCACTTTTATCCCCCCAAAACTCAAGCACTTTAAAGTCTGGCAAAAAAGCAGTTAGTGAGTAGATATCATTTACCTTAAAGAGTTCTGAGCGAGGCTGGTGAATTGTAATAATCACGATCCGGTCTCTGTGTGCAAGTTCTGAAAGCAGTGAGACGATCTGGTTTGCAGTCAGGCAGTCCAGCCCTGTAGTTGGTTCATCAAGTAGCATGACCTCTGTGAAAACACAAGAAATATCGTTAAAACTCAGGTAAATGGGGAGCAAATGTTACAGCATCTGCCTTTACAGCTAATTTGACAAATACTATAGAAATTACTTTACATGTGAAATTCCACGTGTAAAGCAGAGTATGTATAATCATCACTGTGGCTTGATCTTTCAGCTTTAATTTGCTTCAGTGGTTCAGTTTCAGCTGCTAGGAATAAGGACATAAATGAGAACTGCAGGAACCGAGCATAATCATTTGTTTCTAAGTTCAGATGAAATCTGAAAATTACCAAAATAATTTGATATATACATCTGCTTCTAAGAACAATGGTGATAAAATTCACCACATATATAAAAGTAAATATAACTGACAAAATCAGCTAGAAGTTATAATCTGAATTTAAAAAATATATACAATTCATTAACAATTTAGAGTTATGTTAAAATATAGCATGCATAATTCCATAGATAAGACAGGTTTTTTACTGCATTTTCTTCATGATTTTCAACATGAATATATTGCAAATGGAAAGGCTATGACAGTCAAATCCATTAGTTTTACACAAGTGAGATAAAGCACAGAAGAAGAGGGCAGCTCAACCTTCATCAGGGTAAGGGGGAAGGAAACCTTTCTCTATAGGCTTATCTACACAGAAGAATTACTGTGCTACAAGCTTAGTGAATTTATTGAGTAATAACTACTGCCAGTGAATGCTCTGGGAGTCACCCTTAGCATATAGCATCTGCCATATAGCTTATTCTGCTTTCTAAATGTTCCCTCCTGCCTAATGCACACTAGAAGCGTTTGCACTCCTACAAGGACTCTAAGATCCCCAAATTGCATGGTATAAACTCACACCAAAAGATACTTTTACAGACAAGTCCCTATGGGTAAAAGGCAGCTGTGGTCTGCTTGGCCTTTTTTTCTTGGTTACTCCTCTGCAATTGATGCAAATGCACTAGTTATGCTTGTAGGCAGGGTCTGGGTGAATGATCTCATTTCCGTTAGATCCTAAATATCCTTCCAACAGGGGCACCTTTAAGAAACTATCTTAAGACTGACAAATTAAAGTCTCACATGCTGTTTTCCATGGCTAATCCTCTCAGTCACTCAGTTACTCTGCTTTGATTTTTATCCATCTGATTTTTTTCTTTACATTAAAACTACAACCATATAAAGAAGTCTGACGTTCATCAGTATCTGCTTTCTTATCAAGAGAAATGGAATCCCATTTCATCACTGCCTGCAGCTAAAAAGAGCCGTGGGATGTGTTTTCTTTACTGACTTGCTATCTAAATCGGCTCCGGTACATGAAGGCTATTGTTCTCCTCAGCAGTTACTCTGTGGTGTTTGTGCATTGTCCAGGTGAGCAAAGCTCAAGTCTGACTACCTTTTTGGCTCATGGCTCTCACACATGCATGGCTCAATGGCAGCAAGTCTGCTACAAGACTCAGTGCTTGCATACGTATGGTTTTAATGTGCTCAACTAACCGTAAATTAATCTGTCACAACCAACAGTTCATACATGGAAAAGACGTGAAACAGTTAAGTATGAGTCTAACCACATGTTCATTCCTAAGATTTTAAAATTATCTACTTTCCAAGACCACAAACACATTAATGGCAGACCAGCATTATTGCTCATTCTTTTCTGTCATTACAAGACAACTCTGCTTTTGCTGAACTGCAGAATACAAAATGCTTTTGTATTTTAAAGAAGAATATGGAGGAGCATGGTGGGAGTGCAAAGTGACTCTTTTGTTTCATTTTGAAAATCTGTGTGCTGGTACTTACTGGGATCTTGTAATAGTTGGGCTGCAATTGAAACACGACGCCTCTCACCCCCTGAAATTCCTACAAAAATACGGCTTCCAATTATTTTGTCAGCAATGTGGCTGAGGCTCAACTCAGCCATAACTGCATCTACCTGAAAAATAATTACAATTTAGAAAGACTAATCACTGTTGAATTCAGATACATGTGTGTAAAATTAAAAATTAAAGGAAAAAAGACATAACTTTAAGCTTTCCCAGTATGCTGCTTGCATTCATTCTAGTGAAAAGCATTTACAGTAATCTGGCCTCCATCTGTTGAAATTATATTTTTTTAATTTATTTTTATTTATTCTAAAACAATTAGAATTTTAGCTTCTGTTAACATTAACAGATGAGGAGTTCAGAGATGCAGCTAGAAGTTAAGGTATAAAGCATTAGGGTGATGGTCTGGCTTCCAAAATAAGGGAGCAGAAAAGCAGATCAATTCTGGGAAAGTACAAAATGCTGAATGGAAGATAGGTAAAGAGGGAAGACAGACAGCAAGAGCCTCCAGCTAGGAATACTGAATCTTTACTCTCAGCTGAGGCCAAAAAGAGCCTTCTAGTAGATCTGAAATGCACTATTTTATAGAGAAGGTAGGTTGTAGGGAGTTCATTAGATCAGTGCTTTTTAGAGCTATCCTGGTTAGTGAGAGAGGTCCAATAGAAAGCCAGAGCACTGTCAGGGATGTCTTTGCAGTCCATGAAAATTGCCAAGGCGCATGGTCATAAAGACCCTGAAAGCCACGTTTCCTGGCAGGGAAAAAGGGAGCTGAGCTCAATACCAAGACCAGCATCTGCTGTAGCAGCAACTGCTGCTGCTTTGAAGGTGGGAGTTTCCTTCCCGCATATTCGCTATTCCCCTGGGTGACAGCACAAGCTCCATGCAGAGGAGGGGAGTGTCAGGGAGCCCATGTCCTACTTGCGGCTCAGCTGAAGAATCTCTGTGTGATCCTGAGCAAGTCACTTTGCTTCACATGCCACTTTCCTCAATTGCAGAATAAAGAGTATGAAACCTCATAAATGTAAAACACCGCTGTGGATTGAAAGTGCTGCTAGTAAAAGCATTGCATGACATCCCATCTGCGTTTCCGGTGGAAGATGATAAAATACAGACCTTCTTTTTGATGAAGTTGCTGGAGCATTTCTGACGAGCCAGCAAAGCAGTGTAGGTCAGAGATTCTTGTATGGTGAGGAAGCTTAGCAAAGTGTCATTCTAAAAAAAAGGTAAAGAGGAAGCAACGGTTAGTCCTGTAATAATTAAGATCTTGCTTCTGCTAACACACCCTTCACACATTCATACAATTTTTTAACTTCTCTGCCAAATTAGTACCAAATTACTTACTAGTTAAATCACAGTCAGATTCCATTATTCTACTATACCGGCGACTCTGCTTTGCTTTTTTTTTTTTTTTTTTTAAACACAAGAGGTAGTACAGTGCACAAAAATAAATTGAGAAATCAACCTGTGGCACATAAGAGAAGCAATCCTTAAACTGTTCCTTCTTCAGCTGACGCCCGTTCACATACACTTCACCAAAGAAGTTGTCTTTATGTTCCAGTCTTCCTGAGACTGCATCCAGAAGTGTTGTTTTCCCAGATCCTTTTAACCAAAAGAAATTAATCATGGGATGAGATGAATTGTATGACCTCAAGGGCCATGGCCTCACTTGGATGGAGGCATGAAAATAACAAAGTATTTTTATTACTTACATTAAAATAGGTCCTGAAAATGTGGCCTGTTAAAGGGAAGTAAATGGGAAACCTAGAAGGTGTGTAAACTAGCATTTAATTCCCTCAGATTTACATTTCATAGTGAAACATTTGGGTTTAGAGGTAACCTTCTCTGTTACTGAAGTTGTAATTGCTGGTTAGATGACTGAAAACAGAACTCTGAAAACCAAGTGTCATGTTATTCAAAGCAGGGGTTAAAAACAGCTGTGGCTTCATTGTTTAAAATACAGATCTCTGTCAGATTCATTATGGAAGCCGCTGCTATTAATTCTAGCTTTGTTTCTTTTGAAGTACTGGAACAACTTACCAGAGTTTCCTAAAATGCCCATAATCTGGCCACTCTCTATATGAAATGAGACATCCTTGAGTATTTGCCGGGTCCATTTTTTATGATACAAAGGAATATTCCACCACGGTCCAATACGTTCCCTGTGAGGTCAAACAGCAAAGCAGATGAAATAGGGAAGATTTAAAAATTACGTGTAGGGCAAGTGAATGCTTTGCAATTTTCTGCACGCATTTACGCGGAAGGGAATCTGAAAGGATTATAAATTGTTGAAAGAGGGTTGGGTTCCCCCCCCCCCCCACGTTTTCACTTTTTTCAATTTGATATTATCTGGAAGGTAAAGCAAAGTGTGAGGGGATTTTCCTGAAAGACCACCGGAAGGCTTGCTTCCCTTACATGGTAACCGAAAGGGGAAATGTGACCTGGGGCTTTGTGTGCTGAAGATGCCAGCCGGCCATCAGCCCACCTACCCGCTTTCCTCCTCACAGGAGCAAGAAAGGGCGCGAGCTTTGCGAAGCTCCCTTCGAGACCCCCCCCTTCAAATACAGTTAAGAAAAACACCTCTGGGATGGCACAGCTGCCCTTCCTCCTCCTCCATGCCCCGAGCCTGGCGGCATGTCCCCCTCCCACCCTACCTGACCGTGTAGCAGAGGCCCCGGACGCTGACACTGTTTCGGGGCTGCGCCTCGGCCCCCGCCTCACCGCCCTCCGGCGCCAGGCATGGCTGGCTCGACATGTCGGGCCTGCCGCCACCGCCAGCAGGGCCCTGCGCCCTCCGCATGGCGCTGCCCCGGCCTCCCGCCTGGGGATTGCCTCAGAGGGAGGCGGGCAGCCCTCCGCGCTCTCTTCCCCCTCCAGATAACTGATAGGCGCTCGGCCCGGGCGCTATCTGATGTACCTTTAGCCCGCGGCGCGCCGGCCCCGAGGCGGGGAGCGCTTCCCTGCCTGCAGGCTCACGCAGGTGGCGGCGCCAGCGAAGCCTGGCCATGTCAGAGGCACTGGGGCAGGGCTCGGCTCCCCACCGAGCGCCGCGCTGAAAGAGCAGGCAGCTCAGCAGCCCAGCGCTCGGCCACCGCCGCAGGCGACATGGCGCAGGGCTACATGACGGAGGGCGCCGCGCTGGCAGCACGTGGGGCCGTGGCGGTGAGTGAGGCTGGGGAGCGGGGGATGGCGGCGCGGAGGGCGCCAGGGGGCCGCGCTCGCCCCCGGCCCCAGCAACACGCTCAGGGATTTTGGGGCAAAGGAAACATCCACATCTCCCCCAAAAGCATTTTGAGGGCAAAGCCAGGGCCAGGCCAGCGACGCCCGGGCACCGCAGGGGGCTCGTTCAAGCGCCTGGACGAAGCCAAACCCTTCGCCGGGGCGGTGGCAGCCGCTGCCCACCTCTGCAGGCCCCAACCGCCACGAAACCAGCAGCCTTCCCGTGCAGGGTTGCTGTAAGGAGCAGCACTGCGCGCAGGGGAAGTGGAGGGAAACGTGGACCATTTCGGTGCTACGTTGTGTCGTGGCGCTTTCTGCCAGACTGGTTTGCTGTGAGAGCAGGAAGCACGTTCAGGGATTTTGGGCGCCGTGTGTGAAAGGTGACAGAGGTCTGGATGGGTGCACACCGGTGCGTTCATACTGGCCGAGAAACGGGCCTTTGGCTCACAGGAAAAGCACGAGGCTCTGGCAGAGGGACAACCATCGGCTGGGAGGAAAATCTGCAGGCGTGCACGCAGAATGGAGGCCAAAGTCGGAAAAGTGCCCGAGCAAAGCAAGGGCGACTTCAAGAAGGCTAGATGCAAAGAGTTAATCAAGCCCTGTCAACTTTCTGTTATTTTAACTCAGCTCTCAGAACACCAAGTTCCAGCTGACAGATACAAACTTTGAATTAAAAAAAGCAAAATGGCAGAAGAGGAGCCTGTGCTGGTAACCATGTGCATGCTCCTTTGCCAGGCCTCTGGGTTAAAGTGCCGGCGACTCAGCCGCCGCGAGGCCGGAGTGGAGGTGCCAAGCTGAAGGGAGGGACGGGCAGGGGCACGCGACCTCCTTGGGGGTAGCGGAAACCCAGGCTTTGAACCACAGGGAGAGCTACGTCACCCTGACACGGCAAAGGGCGCACAATCAGGGTGATCTCAGATGTCTGACTCGGGCTGATATACCTTTTCCCTGTTATTTTACAAGACATTTATTCAGCAGAGGTTTTAGTGAAGACTGTGGGTGTTTGGATATATTGGTTAGTTTAATTAATTCCTTATTTTGAATATGATTAACTTTTTGTTACTGAGCGGTCACCATTTGCAGCTACCGTTTACTGTTTGACAGGATAGACATTAGCAAATTATCTTCTCTGCCCACACGGTGGTGAATTCGCTGCTTCGGGTCACTACGGTGCAGTATGCTTTAATTCAACAATGAACATACTCTCAGTGAACCTTAGTTTTTGACTGCCATAACTTATGAATTTCAATATGTATCATTTTGATCTTAACATTCCAGAAGCAGATAATTTTTCTCCAAAATAGAAATAGAATCCCATTTTGCTATGGTAGAATGAAGTGCAATTTAACTCCATTTTGAAAATAAACCCACTTAAATCAAAATTAAATAGAAAAACATAGCACAGCATGTCTGGCCTTCTCCCATGCCTCTAGATCAAAGTACATTTCATGCCACTTAAGAAATAGCACATTTCAACCCTTCACAGTTTTGCAGTACAGTATCTTATGTCAGCAGTACCGTTATACCTCATCAAATGTATTTCCCTTTCTGTTTCTCTCTAAACTCAAATTCTAACAGCAACTTAGCTATTCTAATTAACCCAATAATAATTTCTCCAGACAAAGGTCCAAGACAGTATTTTTTGCTTGGAAGAAGATAACAGTCTGTATTTCACGTACAGCGGAAAATCAAACGTCCTTGAGGTCAGAGAACTCAACTATCAGGTAAAAGTTCTACTGTATTTTCTTCCCTTTAGCATGGAGTATACCCAGCAGTTTCCTGCTTCTGTTTGTAAGCCACTTTAAAAGCAGCACAAAGTTGAAGTTCACGACATTAGGTTTACACAACTGTTGCACAGCCAAATATGCAGAAGTTTTGGATGTGTAAAGAGAGCATACTCATGTTTTTGGCTGCAGCTATTGACTGCAGGCTAAATATATCTGGTAAAGCTAGGGCATAAGGCAGGAAAAGAGATCTGCTTCTAGGCTTTGTTTTCTCTCAATATTGAGCTAAATTATGCCCCTGGGAGAGCTGGGGCAGAGGGACTTTCCTGCCATCTAGGGATAGCAGGAGCCCTCGGTGGCAAGGTGAGCCCGCAGGAGGAGACAGAGGGAGGGTGACAAACCTAAAGAGGAATCTCAGGGAGCCAGTGACATTTTTCTTCTCTTTTGTGCCACCAAAGCATCTGAAGCAGATTTCACAAATGCTGCCTATCGCTTTACCAACAAAAAATACAATCTGGAAAGATATGCAACTGTGCACACATTTGGGCTAATGAAGCAGATAGTATTTGCCTTTAAGAGAGAAAAATAAATGTATTTCAAGTTTCAGTTCCAAGTGATTTCAAAAATGCCCAGATCAACAACATGCAATAGTAATAAGTTACCTAAGTAATGTAGAGGATAGAGATAGCTTCAGTGATTAACAGGAATAAGAAACAAGGCAGGGAAACCATACTTGGCTGTAAAAAACCTTCTTCCATGTATTTCTGAAAATTCACAGTATTATTTCCATGTACTCTCTCCTTTGTAACATCTTAACTTTGAAAGTATTTATTGCTAAATAGTTCATTGTCCTAACTGAAGGGGCTTGTTTCTTTCTTTGTTTTTAATCTTAGGTTAATGTGGCAGCTCAGATTCCCTGGTACGAGAACCTAGCACAGATGAAAATGCCATGGACCTGGAACTCAGGTCCAGATTCTCACGTGTCAGTAATCCAGAATCTGAATTTAAAAGTTCAAAGCGGTCAGATGCTAGCGATTATAGGAAGCACTGGTAAGAACCACTAATTTTCTTGATCCGACCAACTCTGAGGTAAAACATACACAGCTAGTAACAATACACCTCAGTCTTCTGAATGGCAAAATCTAGCTGAGAAACAACTGCTAGGAAATGCATCACTTATGGTCTTTAAAATGTAAAGTGTGAGGATACAAGGAATCATAATGGAATGAAATCTGATTTTCCTTAGGAAAACAATTTTTGTTATGACTTGTACATTTGCTAGCCGTTTGTTTCTTGAGGCGCAGTTGGGTAGTATTAGAGCTGTGGCTGGCAGTCCCAGCTCGGGTGGACCTGAAGCAATTCTTGGCTAAGCTTTAGAGCAGGCTAACTGCAGACCTAACCCTGTTACCAGACCCTGGCCAGACCCCAAGAGAAAGATTAGTGGCAACCTGCATACCCACAAGCAGATATTTCCTTCAGATGCAAACATACCTAACAGGATAAAATACCACATTCAGATTAATTTAACAGAAACATAAGGGGAAAAAAAAAAAAAAGATGATTCTTCTTTTGTTTTGCTTACAGTGACGTTAAGGAGGCCTCTGCTTTTCTGCATCTTTTTTCTTTCATTTTCTGATGGGATTGGTTTAATCTTCTCTGGGGTGAGGCTGACTAATGGAGAGACGGCCTTTACCCTGTGTAGTTAGCTGAGAATAAGCTCATCTAGGGGGATAAGGAGTAGGCACGTGACCAGTTAAGCTGAACTGGAAAGTGTCCATGGTTTGGAGGTAAAACTGTCCCGTGCTTTGTCTCCCCTACACTCTTACATCAGATTAGCTGTAATCCAGTGAAGGTACTCTCACTCAGAGAAAGGTGAGACACAATCACTGCAGAAGTTTTAACTCTTACTTCCGTGGAAAAAAAATTCCTATTAGCATGGAGAATTTTTCTTAGCACATGTCTTCAATGAAATTGAAGATGTACTTTAGAGATTCCCACAAGTAACAGGAAAAGCTTGTGACGGAATAACATGTTGAGTTGTAGACACAGTACTTTTGTAAGGTAACATACACTGAGCACAAACCCCTTTCAGCAAACTAGTCAAACTATTTTTAAAAGCTGTTTATCATCTATTTCATCAAATGCCTTAGTAAAATGGTTTAAACTGCTGATGGGTTTCACATTGTCAATGGCAATCAATATGTCATTCTTAAACAGAGCAATACATGGTTTACAGATGGATGGGTTTCTTTTTTTTAAATGTATATATTAAGAAACAAGTGTGGAGTTAATCTTTCAACAGACAGACTAGAAATAAATGACATCTAATCATAATAAGAGAACTCTGGGTGTTTACATACAGTATTGTACAGCATAAGGGAAAAAGTCATTTGCTATTTAATTCCAAATCAGGCTTTGTTTTCATTGCTTTACTTTCATTCCCCTAAGTATAAGCCAGCTTTTCTTAATTATTTAAATGACTTTTTATCTTTTTTAAATCATAATGATTTTTTATTTAAATTGTGATTATTAAGATTCTTACTTTTTGTATAATCGTAGCTCTTCGGCACCTTAGTCATTCAACTGTTCTAGCTGCCATTTCTGAATTCACAATTCCCTCCACGAGGCAAGCTCACATCAAGCATTCAGGCACCAGCCCTGCAGTCAGTGCCGCTAGTGCGGGACACCACCTTTTACCTATGTTTCAAAAGTGAGAGAAGAAAGGTAACTAGAAGAGAGAAGGAGAGAGAGAGAGCACTTTTTCAGATCATATAGCTACCATCAAAGGCAAACTACTGATTGTCCTGAGAAATGAGAAAGGTTAAAGCCGTGTATTCCATTCTGGAAAAGAGAGATTTCCCAAACATGAGCATAGAGCTGAGTGTCAGCATTTTGCCTTAGGGTCAGTCTATCTCTGGGGCTTCAGAACAGCTTCAGAAAGGGTTGGGAGACAGACGTTAAAGAATCAAAACTTCTATCATCTATTTCTGCAACTAAATCACTTCTTAAATTAGTCCCCTAGAAATTAATTTATTTTTCAATTTTGATTTTTCTAGCTGGTGGAAAGACATCGTTGCTTGATGTGATAACCTGTCGGGATCACGGAGGCAAAATCAAGTCAGGTCAAATCCTGATCAATGACAAAACCAGCACTCCCCAGCTTGTTAAGAAATGCATCGCACACGTGCGGCAGGATGACCGACTGCTCCCCCACCTGACTGTCAAAGAAACGCTATTGTTCGTTGCCAAACTGCGCCTTCCAAAGTTTTTTTCAGATTCACAAAGGAAAAAAAGGGTAATTAAGCTGTAGGAAAAAATAAAGTTGTCAAAAATGTGTCTGACAGGAATTATCCAAGAGATCCTATGTGTTTGGAGTCAGAACAGTTAATCTGGCATTTTTTAATGTAGATTATGAATTATAAACCTTTTTCTTCTTTTAAGATAGAAACCAGCAATTGTTCCAAAGCTCATAAAAAATGACAATCTAGAGAAAGCATTAGAGAGGCTGAAAGAACTACTAAATTGCTGATTGCTGGGGGGTTTTCAACATTATCTCTAAAATCAAGATTTTGTTTTCAAGGGGCTCTTGATCAGATAGCACCGTCATATGCAGTTGAATTTTAAACATATTTACCATATTTTCAGCTTTATTGATGTGCAAGTATCCAAATAGCAAATCCTGCTTTATCACTCTTACCGTTTGATTCCCCCAGGTAGAAGATGTTATAGCCGAACTTCGGCTGCGTCAGTGCGCAAACACACGGGTTGGGAATGAGTACCTCCGTGGCGTTTCGGGAGGAGAGAGGCGGCGAGTGAGCATTGGCGTGCAGCTGCTCTGGAACCCGGGTAAGCCCAGCCTCAGCGCCCTCCTTGCACCCCGCGGCCACCTCCATGGCTGCAGGCATCAGGGACAAGGGGCCGTGAGAGGACAAGGTCAGGCACAGTGACAGGGTGCTGGTCCATTGGTTTAAACAAGCAAGGCTTTTGACACTGTCTCCCACTGTCTCCCATAGCATCCTCATAGACAAGCTCAGGAAGTGTGGGTTAGATGAGTGGACAGTGAGGTGGATTGAGAACTGGCTGAATGGCAGAGCTCAGAGAGTTGTGCTCAGTGGCACAGAGTCTAGTTGGAGGCCTGTAGCTAGCGGTGTCCCCCAGGGGTCAGTCCTGGGTCCAGTCTTGTTCAACTTCTTCATCAATGACCTGGATGAAGGCACAGAGTGCACCCTCAGCAAGTTTGCTGACGATACAAAACTGGGAGGAGTGGCCGATACGCCAGAGGGCTGTGCTGCCATTCAAAGAGACTTGGACAGGCTGGAGAGGTGGGCAGAGAGGAACCTCATGAAATTCAACAAAGGGAAGTGCAGGGTCCTGCACCTGGGGAGGAATAACCCCATGCAGCAGTACAGGTTGGGGGTTGACCTGCTGGAAAGCAGCTCTGCTGAGAAGGACCTGGGAGTGCTGGTGGACACCAAGTTAAGTATGAGGCAGCAATGTGCCCTTGTGGCCAAGAAGGCCAATGGTATCCTGGGCTGCATCAGAAAGAGTGTTGCCAGCAGGTCGAGGGAGGTGATTCTCCCCCTCTACTCAGCCCTGGTGAGGCCACATCTAGAGTACTGCGTCCAGTTCTGGGCTCCCCAGTACAAGAGGGATGTGGCACTACTGGAGCAAGTCCAGCGAAGGGCCACAAAGATGATTAGGGGACTGGAGCATCTCTCTTATGAGGAAAGGCTGAGAGAGCTGGGCCTGTTTAGCTTGGAGAAGAGAAGGCTGAGAGGAGATCTTATCAATGTGTACAAGTATCTGAAGGGAGGGTGTCGAGAGGATGGGGCCAGACTCTTTTCAGTGGTGACGAGCGACAGGACGCGAGGCAATGGGCACAAACTGAAACACAGACACTTCCATCTTAACATGAGGAAAAACTTTTTCACTGTGAGGGTGACAGAGCACTGGAACAGGTTGCCCCGAGAGGTGGTGGAGTCTCCTTCTCTGGAGATATTCAAAATGCGCCTGGATGCAATCCTGTGCAATGTGCTCTAGGTGACCCTGCTTGAGCAGGGGGGTTGGACTAGATGATCTCCAGAGGTCCCTTCCAACCTCAGTGATTCTGTGATTCTGTGTAAACCAAAATTGGTGCTGATGACAGGTAATGCTGCAACCGTGACGGTAATAATACTGTGAATCGAGCAGTTCAGAAGCCAGTGTACACTTGACTTTGCTGTGGGAGCCGCAGCATCTGAGCTGGGCAGGCCACCTCCGAGAGCTATTCCCCACTCCCACCCAAAATAGCAGCCGCACAAACCACTGAACCGTGTCTGGAGCCTCCCTCATAGACCGGCTCCCGTTTGTGCATCTCAGTATGAGGTTTGGTTTTTACTTGACCGTGTGCCACATTTTACTTTGTAAGGTTTTTGGCCTAGTAAAATTTCTGGGTTGTTCTCCTTTCTTCCCCATACTGTCTGTTTACATGTGAGATGTTAACAGGGAAGGTCATAGTCTTGGCTACATTCGTTGCTGTCTTATGCAGATCACTGACATGACCAGCTCACGCCGTGAGCACGCTGAAAACTTCCATCGTCTTCAGTAGAAGCAAAACACAAGGCTAAACCTGGCAGTTACTTTTGCAGAACTGAGTGCCCTATTCGTTCTTACGTACATCAACAGCTCTAATAATCTCAGCTGAGCCACTTGTTGAGGGAGATTTTCCAGCTGTTCTCCCTCCACTGGGAGAAGGATCTAAGAAGTCTTTGTTTATACAAAGTTATATTTTTGTTATTAAGGGCAAGCAGAAGTCTTTTTTTGTAATAAGTGATGCTCAGGGATAGATGTGCTGCTACTGAAGTCAAAAAATCATTAGTTCTAGGAAAAATAAGTACAGCTTTCTTTGCATTTCAAACATATCTCTCAACACAGAAACCTTGTCTGTGTACACACGTTGCAAGGTCTTAAATCACTTTGAAGTTTTTAAACACCCAACTACAAAACAAAAACATCCAAGCACATACACATATCTCTTCGTATGCATGTGTGAATAGGTGTGAAATAAAGCACAGTTTGGGAGGAGCTATCTAAATTAATGCCATGTGGATATTTACACGAGTAATGCAAGAGGTCTAAATATAGAGTATATAGTTTAAAATATCTCAGTAGGCAGTATACTAAACTAATACTACTGTATATTAATGTACCAGATATCTGTACAGGCAAAGTGCAAAATCACAGAATGGTTGAGGTTGGAAGGGACCTTTAGATCATCTAGTCCAACCCTCCTGCTCAAGCACGGTCACCTAAAGCAGGTTGCCCAGAATGGTGTGCAGACAGCTTTTGAATATCTTCAAGGATGGAGACTCCACAACCTCTCTAGGCAACCCATTCCAGTGCTCAGTCATGCTCACAGAAAAACCACAGAGAAGGACACAAATTTAATAAGGAACCTGAATCTACTTCCCAATGAAAACCAGAAATGGTATTTTGTTTCCAGCAGGAGCAAGACAAGATTTAAAATAATTATTATCTCTCATTATGTTCAATAAGATAAGAAAGAAATACAGCCATTGTTAAATATTATCTGAAGCTGGTATGAAATATGGTTTTGACTTTTCTTTATTTTAATGAATATGTGAGGGAGATTTCATGCACTAGCACCATTTCACTTGGAACATATTTTCCAGATCAAACATACTACTTTACACAGTTAAACTTATTGTTTTTGGCAGGAATACTGATACTTGATGAACCCACATCTGGACTGGACAGTTTTACTGCGCATAACCTTGTGATAACATTATCCAGGTTGGCCAGAGGAAACAGATTAGTTCTTCTTTCAGTTCATCAACCCCGGTCAGATATCTTTCAACTTTTTGATTTAGTTCTTCTGCTGACTTCTGGAGCCACTGTCTATTCTGGAACAGCTAGAAACATGGTCCAGTATTTCACAGAACTAGGCTATCCCTGCCCAAAGTACAGCAATCCTGCAGATTTCTATGGTTAGTATCAAACATTGCCATAAAAAATAATGTTACTGGAAATCATTTGCTTTCATAAGTGTATCAACTAAAACGTTAAATTTTTATCGACCATAACTGTCTTAAAATGCCTTGTGGCTTGAATGACTTGAATCAATACTACAGCAAGTTCACTTTTTAATAAGACCCTTGCTTATATGTCAGTATAGAAAATGTAACAAAACCAAGAGATGTGGACAAAATCAATTTTAAATAATTCTCCTTCAATTCCTGCCAGGTATAATAACTCTCCCACATGCTTAGTACCCTTAATGCCATGTTTTAGCTGGTTGGAATTTTTACCCTCACTGAAAAAGGAATGGATGAGCTGATGAATTGCTTTTTGAGAACAGTCATTCTCTGACTTATTCAAGAAATGTGGGAAGGCAGCCTCCCAAGGTGAGGAATAGCACGTACCTGGGAAAGAAAATTGCTGCCCAACCAAGCATATTGGAAAGGAGAAAAAAATAAACCCAGAACAGCCATTGTTTTATTCCTCTTCTCAAAGAAATTTAATTACATGGTTCCAAATCCATTCCTTCTCTAACTGCCTTTTGCAGCATCTGAAGGGAATCTGGCCCTCTTAATCTGATGGCATCAGCCTCTTACCACAGAGGTCGGTTCAGCTCCAACCCATGGGTCTTTGCACTCGAGTTGGCTAGCAAACCTTGCAGAGACACTTGAGTGCAGTGCTCTGGAGTAACCTTTTGGGCTGTGCTTATATAGCAGCCAGGGGCAGCTCTTATCAGTTGTACAGAGATAAACAGAAATAAACCTGAATGTCAACCCCTGCAAGGACACCTTTGTCACCACTCAGCCAAGTGCAGCTGTGATGTGGGCTTGCAGCAACCCCATACAGCGATGGGGTATTTGGAGTATTTGCTTCCCTTCTGATTTCTCTTCCACTGTGGGAGGGAGGGAAGTTATGGTGGGGCACACACAGAGCCCCACCATATGAGAAAATATGAGGGGCAGGAAAGTGGAAATAGGGACCCTAGTATGGGATTAAGTTAAAAAATAATTGGTTTCATTAATTTAAAAAAAACATAATGCTAAGTGAACTATTACTGCTGCTACTATGGTGTCCTTGGATAGTGTTTTTCTTAGGCTTTCTCAGTTTCAGGTAAAGTTTATGGTACATCTGCATGATACAAAAGGAGATAACTATCTTTTTACAAATAGAGAAAAATCATACCATTTAAGCCAAATTCACATAACAGGTTGTAAATGCCTACAGTACCAGGAAGGGAATTTGAATTGTTCATTCCCAGCATCTCTTTCAAGCCACTATTAAAATTAGACAAAAATCTGAAATAGTATTTTTTAATCTTATAATGAGCAATTATGAAATCCATCAGTGGTTTGTCAAATAACTAACACTTATTTACACACATTTCCCAAGAAAAAAAATACACATTAACAAGCTATTCTTCTCTAATTACCTGAAGTAATTGTAAAACTTGATAAAGTTTTTAGAATAACCATTGTAGCTTAATGCATACACACATGTTGTACTGTCTGTTCATGATACAATCTCTGCTTCTAGACACAGTGTGATTAAGTTATCACATCTGTAGCATAGACTCATGCCAAATAATGTCTTGCAGTCGATTTGACCAGTATTGATAAACAGAACACAGAAAAGGAGATGGAAAGCCAAAAAAGAGCAAATACTCTTGCCAGCTTGTTCCTAGAGAAAGTCAAAGACTTTGATGATTTCTTATGGAAAGTTAATGAAGGAGGTGATGGTGTGACCACATCCAGCCAACAAAGGTAAAGAAAATAAAGAACATATATCTGTCATATGACAGATGTGGAATAACTGCTACAGCTTGAGCTCATTTCAATTTTCTTTATCTTTTCTTTCGGGCAGTTCCTATGTAAATTCAGAAGAGTCTGTTAACATGCCTTCCCATTCAAGTGATCAGTTACCAGGAGTCCTAAAGCAGTTCACGGTATTATTAAGGTAACCGTATCTCCAGCATAAACAATTATACCTCATGTTCATTTGTATTTTAAAGTATTAAGAAAGAAGCCCAAAGCACAAGTTGAGCACATGTTGAAAGTTTGGAGAGGGAGCAATAGGATGGAGTGAGCCCGGGAGGGAGGAGCTGCTGTGCCAGGTCTCCCCAGCCACCCAAGCAGCCCCCCGCCAGACATACGGCCCATTTCTGCCCCAGCCCCGGCCTCCTCCTGCTCACATCACTAAGAGCCCGTGGGGCCGAGCTGTGGCAGGAGGTCAGGAATATTTGTCCCAGTTTTGGGTGCTGCCATTCTGATCTCTGTGCCTTGAAGGAAGGCGACCTGGCCCTCAACAAAGCCAGAGAGCCAAGCGGGAGGCTCAGGCCCTGCCACCCTCACCCTGGGTCTAAGATTTGAAGCCAGGAGGCTTTGCTGATTAGAGCCAGCATGGAAGTTGGGTTTGATGCATGTGTTTTCAAAAAAAATATGTATATATTATAACCAACCAGCTCAATACATGTAGAATATCACTGTCAGTATTAGATGGTATTACTATATGCTATAGGCCCTTAACAGAGAGACTTCTGTAAGTTAAGTAATTGGTTCTGCACCTCTGAGACAGAAAACAGACCTTCTGGCCCCACTGCCTTCCACCAAGCTTTCAGCATTTCAGCTCTAAAATACTAGGTGGCTACAGGTGCTCAATAGCTTTGATTAGGTAAAAACATTTACAGGACCTGACATCCAAATTCCTGTCCTCCTCAAAGACAGCAAGTTTCACAAATGAACGTTAGAAGAGCATTTGAGGCAATATATCTGAATATATCTGGCATTAGTAAGTACTATACCTTATGGTAAATGTTGCTGTTTTCCTAGTCGCCAAGTCTCCAATGACTTCAGAGATCTTTCAACGTTATTAATCCATGGATTTGAGGCCCTTCTCATGTCATTATTAATTGGATTTTTGTACTATGGCCATGAAAAAAGCAGACTCTCTATTCGTGACACAACAGCACTGTTGTACATGATAGGTGCACTAACCCCATTCACAGTGATTTTGGATGTTATTGCCAAATGTAAGTGTCAGTTTTATTGTAAATGTTATAAGCAATCAAAACTAGCAAGTAATTTTTAAATCAATGAAAAAATTATACCTATTGAAGGCAACTCTAGGATGAAATCAACCTGTTTGTTTCTGTGTTGCAGGTCATTCGGAAAGAGCAATGCTTTATCATGACTTGGAGGATGGAATGTATTCTGTGAGTCCATACTTCTTTGCTAAGGTAATTGGTTTTGTTGCCAGGAAATACACACAGCTGTCTTGAACATGAAAAAAAAAACCCCCACGTTTTGTTATATAAACAATCATAGTCATTTCGCACTTTGTTCTTTTGCGTCTGCCAGCTAAGGCTATCATTCTTGCTTCCCTGGCATTAACTCATTAAACCTCAAACTACTCCAGACCTGTTGCCATAAATCACAGCTCAGATCCTAGGCCAAAAAAGCTGTAGAGGAGTCTTTCACGGGGTTATTTGGCCAAAATTTGGGGATTCTGCAGGAAAAATTTGAGTGTTTAGACAGTTTTACATACTTGCATATTTCATTAGCTGAAATATCTTTGAAAGTTTGATAACGTGACTTGATCCATAACACAGAAAATTCATATTAAATGCTACAGCAATCATAAAACAGAAATAGCAAGATGATAACCGTGACATTTCCAATAGTTGTTTGAGTCTGTATTGGTCAGAAAAAACAATTGTATTAGTGCATAAAGTGCCAGAATTTCTGGAAATTACAGAGGATTTTTTTTTAATTATGTTCTCCTTCTCATAAGGGTTTAGAATAATCCTTTCATTGTGATTTTGCCACTGTGAGATGAGTTCTGCTTGCCATGGCATCTGTAATTTAGGTTTCCGTTTCTGCACAAGATTTTAAATGCTTATTAGTGGCTGCCAGAAAAAAAATATTCATTGCATTCTGTCACAAAGACTGTATGTTATTCATAGAAAAAAATCAGTGTGATTTGTAACAACCTTACTACTATCCTCCAATAGTAAGCCTTTTAGGAAAAAAAAAATCATAATACTATATATACACCTTTAGATATTTGAGAATATCCTAAGCATATTTCTGTTTTACAATGAATTAAGTAGTTAACCAACTGGGCTGTTGTCCTTGGGACAAAGTGAGGAGGGGACCAACCATAACCACAGTTTATCTCAAACCTGAATTCATGCTAGATTCAGCTAAAATCTGGATAAAACATACAGTTGCAATGAGTCAGTAACAGTATTACTACTATCAAGCCTACAAAGGGAAAAGGGGAAAGTGTCTTAAATGCTTAGAAACTGACAAAACTGTAACAAACATCTATTCCTTAACAAGGAGCCGATCAACTTAGCAGTTAGTTATAGGAATTGTCACAAGTAGAGAACTAATTAGTGAGGATTTTCATTTCTGTTGGGGATTTATTTATTTTTTTTGCATGTCACTGATAACACCTAAAAAGGAGATGATCGCATTTTAAAGGAGTATTTCCTGCAGACTTTTTTAAAATAGTCCATAAGTACAATAAGATGCATCTCAGAAGGTTCTGTGATTGCCATTCAACTTACTTTTCTGTCTTTTTTTTCCCCTCTCCTTCCCAAACAGATTTTGGGGGAGCTCCCAGAGCACTGCGCTTTTGTTATCATTTATGGGATTCCCATCTACTGGCTGGCAAACCTCAGCCCCGAACCAGAACATTTCCTTTTGAACTTCCTCTCTGTGTGGCTGGCTGTTTACTGCGCCCGCACCATGGCGCTCTGGGTGGCGGCGCTGCTGCCCACCTTGCAGCTGTCTGCTTTCTTTGGCAACGTCCTTTTCACGTCCTTCTACCTGAGTGGTGGTTTTGTGATAAGCTTGGAAAACCTCTGGACAGGTAGGACAGCCTCAGAACTGAAACCCTGGTCCTTTCCATCAGCGGTCAGTAATTGGGAGGCCGAGCAAGCGCCATGCAGGAAAACTCTGCTTTATTCCCACCGCTACAATTATCCTCTTGCATGGTGATAGGGGAGTTGCATTATTCCTTTGGCATCAGTTTCTCCATCTGAAAATGAAGTAACAATGGTGGGTTTGGTTTAAAAAAAGCATGAGGCTGGATTTGTCCCTACATTTTTCCAGTAACAAGAACTATATTCAGTAGATGAATGTGCAACTCTGATGAGGCTTATTTGGCAGTAGGAGACTGATAGATATAGATATTAACCTCCCCTACTTTTCCATTGCCACATAATTATATATCTGCCCTTTTGTTCAATAATAAACTATTTGTCTACAGCTTCTGAATATCAAGAAATTAAACAAACCTACTGTATTTGGCAGCAACACAGCTATTTTTGAGGTGCCAAGTAACTTTTGTGTATTTATACCAATTTCTTTCTTTCTGCCTTTTTTTTCCAGTTCCATTCTGGATTTCTAAAATATCTTTTCTCAGATGGAATTTTCAAGGCCTGATGCAAGTTCAGTTTAACGAACTCACATACGAAATGGCTATTGGAAACATTACCATTCACATACCAGGGAAACTAGTAAGTTGCTCTCCAATAAAAATTGTTATAGTTGATAGTTAATTAGAATGCTATTTACATACCTCTCATATTTAAGTAGATGCTGTAGGCCACAAATTCACCAGCCCCAATCAATAAGCAAAGTCCCATTACACTTGGCGTATTTTAAATTGGCTCTTTGCTGCCTGGAGCTTGGTGCTATTTGACTTTTGACAGTTGTCTTTGCTGATGCCTCAGCCCTGGTACGATGGAGCTTTGACAGGGGTTATGCATGCTGTTCCCTCTCCTAGCCCCTGTTTGATCCCAAATAAGCAGAAGGGAAGCGAGAGGCCCAAACTTGAATGAAACTCTATGAGGTTATTCCTATGCCAGCATTTGCAGAGGAAGGAAGGAGACCGGGAAGTGCCTCCCTGGCTCCTGCAGCACTCCAGGCACAGCCATGCAGGGACAGAGATGCACTCGGCACCTGCTCGGAGCTGGCTGGGTGTGAACACGCTGCCCACAGAAACCACTTTGCCACATTTTTGTGGCTCTGGGCTGCCGCCTGCGAGTCCTGTTGCAAAGGGCAATGCTAGGTCGCTTTACGCAGCTTGCTGAATTGTGGTGGATGATTGCAGGGAGTGCAGCTGTGGGCAGCTGCCCCTTGCCTGCACCTGCTGCCCCAGAGCTGCCTTGCAAAGCCTGTTGAAAAAGACTTGGAGGCACAAACTCCACCAATACAAAGATTCTGAGATTCACTGGTATAGCAGCTCAATCTCCTGACATTTTACACTTGGAGGGTTGCAGCTATAGCTGCCAACAAACCCTGCTTCAAGCAGATTTGTGTTCAGGTGTCCCTAGAGCAGTAAGTCCTTTTATACCTTTCCCTTTGGTGAACTGGGAAAAAAAAGAAAAGGAAAAAGAAATGTTTTAAAAGAGCAACTATTTCCCATATAAACCCCAACTACTTGCTTGCTGAAATTGTTTGGAAGCTGAACTACACGCCTCTGAAATACCGCCATCCCTGGAAGCAGCATAGCTGTAACTGACTGCCAGACCACAGTGAAGTGACCTCTAAGGTAATAGCTATACCCACCTGCAAAAGAAGGCAGGATCTAGGAAGTGCACACATAGGAGAGGTATCGCTTCACAGCGTGAAAATTTTGCCAGTTCCTAATTTTGTGTTGTCTGTGTTTACAGGTAACTCAGTCTCTGGACCTGGATTCGCAGCCTCTCTATGCAAGCTATCTCATCCTCACTGGTATTGTTATTAGTTTCCTGATTTTCTACTACTTATCTCTGAGGTTCATCAAGCAGAAATCGCATCAAAACTGGTAACAGCAAAACCTGCAGACAGGGTAGCATGTTACAGGGTCCCTTGCACAAAAACGCTCACATCTTTGCTCAGCATGGAAAGCACCCAAGCTTATTTTTTGTGACCTTTGTAGATGCCTTTAATTCTTCACAGCAAGAACAGGTGTCTGCATAGTGTGTGGTAATGAAGTGAGTCCTGTGAACCACAGGATGGCAGCAGAATACCAACAGTGGGAAGCCAGGTTGTGCTCCTGGATTCAGACCATACTGTCACAGAGAAAGGAAACTAAATTGAGACTCCCACTTTTTTTTTTTTTTTTTTTTTGACATACGGTTCTATAGGTGGCAAGATGCATCTGAGTTACCTACATCTTGCAATAGCTTGAGCTATAGGCCATGGATTCAGAAGGACCTATCCCAGTTTATGATAGCTGAGATTTGAGTCAATAATTTTTGAATGTACAGTGATCAGGTACTTAATTAAGGAACTTGAGAGAAGCAGTATTGGCACATATAAAACACTTCACTTTCTGTAGCAAGTACAACATTCAACACTCATACAGAATAATGTAGAGGAAAGAAACAGAGAGAGAGAATTTCACTAAAGCTTCAGGAGAACCTGGTATAGGCAAGGACAGAAAACAAATACTAATTATTCTGTGTTGCTTATAATTGCTCAAGCGCTTTAAGATTTTGCCTGTGTTCTTCCACTTACATGCTGTTGATGCCCAAAATAAGTATTTTCTCACTGTATTAATGATTTCTTGTTACAGATAAAATTATCTTACCTTCTTGTATCCATTTTTACAGTATAAATACACACAAATTGACTGTTACTAATCACATCTTTCTCCATGCTGATACAGATCATAGCAATCTGCCAGTTTTGGTTCCTGAGATTCTCAGGTAGAAAATATCAAACCTGTCCACCCAATAACTAAAAATCTAATGGCACAATCTATGAAGTGCTTGTAATTGTGCACCTACCTGTATGTAGTCATAAGACAAATGCTCAGAAAATTAGATAAGGGCAAATAAATGGCTGTAATTCATGTGTAGTCATGGTAAGCACACATGCAAATTAGGTGCACAGTTGTGCAAACGTTTTATATGATTAGCTTGCTTGTTTTTATAATATTTGGATGCATAGCTATGTGTTTGTATACATCTAAAAAAACTCCAAAGTGCATCTTCTACTTTCATTTACTGATGTGCTGTGCACACTCGAAAACTCCTAGTATAATCAGCTGTAAAATGCCCTGGATATTGTTATGTAAATCCGATTTTTTTAAAAAAAGAAGAAATAAAAATAAAATACCACCAATGTTTTATTACTTCCATTAGGCAAATAGGGCTGCCACATTGCTTTCCACAGAGGCCACACAGTAATAAATTCTGAGGAAGACCCTAAAGACTTTAAGTAGGTCTGAAAAAAACCAACAGCTCCAGCCTTAAGCAGCAGTAGGAGTCCAAAACACTCCAAGGTTTTTCTGAGGCAAGTTCTACCATTCCTTTCTCTCTCTGTTTCATAGGATTTTGAAAACTCTTGATCTTATTCTAGTGCCATTTTGAAATTATCAGATTTCCATTGCTTTCTAATGGCAAAACCAATTCTTTCAGTCCAATTCAGCATCATTAAATTGTCAGAATAGCAGCTTCCTGTTTGATTCTTAATTATTCCTTTTTATTATATTTAAGACACTCAATTTTTTAAAGTGGTTTACTCTTCTTTGTAATGATCTGTTGTGATTAGAATCTCTTTTATATTACACTGAAGTTTTAAGGGTGTATACTGGTACTTCTAGTCTAAACCTCTATTTTCAAGGTATTTAGAGGATTAAATTCTAGGCTGACTCTCTGTTGTGAATTCACTTTGATGTTTAATAAAAAAAGGAGAGAGACAATGGGAGAAATTAAAGACATAAGGGACAGCTCTGAATTTTAGGGGCATATTGTCATGCACAGAAATCTTCAGGCATCTAGATAAGAATATACCATAGCCTTAACTTTGAATTTCCTTCCTTTTGTGAAATTAGTCAGGCTGCTGACATTACTTAAACAGCCTTTTTCAATTTAAAATTCCACCCTCCTAACATTATGCAGCAGGACCAAGCGGTGTGAGTGTTTCAGAGGTGGTGTTATGACAAGGGTAGATGTATACATAATGGGGACTTGAGCTGCGAGCCTGGGAACAGCCATCGTATGGGGTGTAGGAAGAGCTATCATAGGATGTGGCCAGGCCTGTGTTTACACAGAAAAGGCTCACATTCGATATACTACAATTACATTGGCAGGTTGCCTATGATCATATCTTGTTTCCTTGATGCTGAGGGATGGGGAATATAGGCTGTGATTATTGTTACAGGCTTTAGCAATAAGAAGATAGGAGGCTTGGAACACCAGCAATTAGCGTTCACACCTAACAATAGCATGCTGTGGGGCTGGGTACGGGGAAGAGTGGGCGGGTGACACGCAACCTGCCCCACTCACACGATGAGGAGCTGAGAAATAATACAAGCCTCGGTGGAATTATGCAGCTCTCACGCAGCGACGATTACGCTATGGACTTGGGTGGCTCCGCTCCTGTCCCGCTTCACGTTAGCTGCATGCAGGAAACATTGTGCAGGTTTCACGTTGCCATAGCGGAGCTGCTGCTGCAAAGAAGTGGCCGGCGACAGAATGAACACCTTCCCCTGAGCTCTAGCAAGGGCTAAACGTCATCATCTAGTTTCACCTCAGCATCGCTTTTCCAATTTCAGGGTAGTCGTTCCTCTGCCCTAGACTCCCCTATGTCCGTAGAAGTCCATGCCTTCCCTGTGCTTCCTCAACCAGCACAACGTAAATTAGAGGAGTTTGCAGCCATCTCAAACCACGGAGACTGAAAATCACAAGCCAGGCACTACATGCCGCTCATCACCCTCTCTTCCATACATGACAATGTTGATTTTGTTGTGACTCAAGAAATGAGGTAAGGCAGATTTTACATCAGAGGAGATCACTACCAGCCGGGTGGGCAACACTGTCCTTCCAAAGGTTCACCCACTATCATCCTTGCTCTCCTCCACACTCCCCAAGACGATACCAAAAAGATCTCCTTGGTTATGAATCATGGTCCCAGCTGTTACAGGCAGCCAAGTCAATGCAAAATTTGAACAGTTCCATATCACCGGTTTTGAAATGACATAACGTTTAGCTGCTTATGGGTTCCAAGTCAGGCATTTTGCCTGGCTGCTCTTTGAATTGGCCAACGCACAAGCTAATTGCAATGTGCTATCAGGTTTCACTTTGCACACGCCTCAGATTTGGGAATGAGAACCTCAAACACAAGCAACACCAATATTTGTGAAGAAAAATAAATTTATCAAATTTAGAAGTCAAAAAATCTTTGTTGGTTATATGGATACTATAAAAAATAAAGCAGTGTGTGCAAAATGGAAACTTACATTGGTGCAACACCCCTATCTATTAGAGGACAACTGTAAAGAAACAGATAAGAAAAATTTGGGGTTTAATTGCTTAAAATATTGAACTTGGAGAGACGTGGGAAGTACTTCCCAACCTCCACTCCAAGTTTATGCAGTCTCTCCACTAGCAAAAGGGACAAACTTTTTTAGCATAGGAAAATGGATTATAAAAACACTAATTTGCATATTGGCTCAGGTGTAATGGCAGTCCTCCAAAATACTTTTAACTCGTCGTTTGAAAAGGACTAGCTTTCACTCTGGTTAAGCTAAATTAATAAGTAGCTGTTAAAAGTTCCATCCCATATTTGTTCATTGCAAATTGCATTCAGAAAAGCTAAATCCGTTACAGGTATCAATAGCCATCCAGTTTTCAAAAAAAAAACCCAAACCAAAAAACAAAACCAAAAACATTTTAAAAAGTCATAGGCGATACACTGTGCAGGGAGAAGCTATGTGTAATTACAGATGCTGATCTACCCACTTGTACTGGAAATAACAAACCTTTCAGGTTTTAGCCATAATGATTAATTTTAATGGCAGTAGACAAGAAACAGTGTACATGGAGCTCTGTGACATGCTGCATTTTTTTTTTAATCTGAGAGCCAAGACAAGCCGTTCATATGTTAGCAGCTATTAATTAAGGCAACAATGTTTAAGCAGTGGGTTGAGGTAATTTTAAAACTGCTTAACCCTTTTAAGAACTGATGAGCTTTACAAGTATGTGTGTGTATACATATGTATGTGTGCATGTGTGTGCATACATATGTATATGTACATGTATATGCAGGTATAGATATACAATACATATACATGTGTATGTGCGTATATATATGCACACACACACACACAATGCGTATGACAGCTGACTAATTTGTTTCAGGGAATATTTAGAAAGCAATTTGGATCCATAATTCTTATAAGTGTTGTTGCCAATTTATGTAAGTAAATATAAAACTATTTAGTGATGTTGATTTTTCATCAAATCAAACATATGGATTTACTTTGAATTGTAAATTATGTTGGTATTCTTTTGCTTTCACGGTCACAACAACTTGATACTTTTAATGCATCCAATGATAAGAAACTGCAACTTAAGAGTCCTCCTCAATCTTCACATCATGGCTCCAGAACCAGCATTTGTCCTCATCAGCACATTTGGCTCTTCTGCTGCTTTGAAGCATCTTATCAGAGTCACATTTTGCTAACATTATTAGCATATCTCAGTACTGTTTCTGCTTCACTTAAATTTTTCTTATATTTTAACAAGTAGGGTTAGAGGCATAAGTGTTAAAATATTGGCCAGAACTCACATAGCGAGTAAACAAACGATGCCACTTGCGTCAAAAAGAATCTGTATTTTGTACACAGGCAAATAAGCCCACAAGATATTCATCTACGATGTCAGCAGTGAATTTTCAAACAAATACATCGCAATTGGAGACCTATAAACATTCACAAATAGTCGAAAGCTAAACATGCAGAACACCGTATTTACAATAAATTCCCAGTGCCTGGCAATGACACACAACGTATTAGTTAATGTCATCATTCCTCAGGACACTATCTTTACTTGCTTTTGTTTACTGGCAGGTTGGGGGAAAAAGTTTAGAAAAGCGTTTCTGACTTTTTTTTGTTTTGTTTTTGTTTTTGTTTTTTTTTATAAAAAACACTTCATGTTTCATCTCGAAGGTCAGAAGTAGTACAGCACCTCTGAAAGGCCACTTTAATCTCTAACAGCAGTTTGTGCCTGACACGAGATCAGAGCAAGGTTTCCTTCTCAAATCACGACACCAGAGAGTGCCCTAAAAGAACCGAGGTTTATCAAATCTCTCGCTTTTCAATAAGCGCCCAGATCTTTTACAAGGGTTATTTAAAATAACCCATCGCTTTATAACAGTGGAGAAATTGGAGAAAAGCATGAAGCCAAAAAATGGAGAACCAAACCAGCCAACAATGAAACACAGCGCACAAACTGAAAAATTTCAAAGACAGGACATACACAGTCTTAACTAACTGATACCGTCAGCAGGACGTTGCATGAGACAGCGTAGAAGACACTGGCAAGGGGGTAAGTTGGAGGTGGGGTCAGTGGTGGTAGCCACTGCCCCAGGAGCATCTGACCTCGGCTGAGAAAGGCAGAGCCCTCGTGCTATTCTTGCTTTTTGAGTAAAATGACTCTTGCTAAAAAATGAACTTTCTGGCTTGTAACCCCTAGCAATACAGATGCAAGCTGGCATCTCCCTTTGAGCTGCCGTGGTATTTCAGGCCGGCTGGAGCAATCAAAAAGCCAACATCACCACACCGCTCCAAGGGCAAGTCTCAGCAAAATGATGCCGGCCTTCTGCGTCCCACGTTACGGCTGCTTTGCTGCCCTCGCAGCAAACCCCTTTCTCCTACTAACAATCACATTAAAAAGCAGTTTGGCCAAGTATTACTGTTACCTGAAAAGCAAACTTTGATTGCAATAGGGCTCAGCACTGCCAAATGATTTGGACACACCTGCTTCGGATTTGCCCCTGTTTAAAAGCAAGAAGAAAGAAACGTGAATGGATATTTAGCTTTGTACGTTTCATAGGGAATTTCTCAATGCTTTCGTATTATAAAAACACATTTCAGCTTTGTAGCATGCTCAGTGCCATATGCATGACAAATTTCCACTGAAAAAACTCTTGTGCATGACTGACAATAGTAAAGACACAAATTACCGTAATTTTATGCCCCCTGCAGCTAGTGGTATAAAACATAGTTTTCAACCTTGTTTTTACTTGCTGAATTTAGACAAATTTATAATGTTACTGATGACAGTGAGAAAGACACTCAAATGCAGAAATTGTATTCCTAGGCATAAAAACAATTTGGAAACAATATTTTATATATGCTGCATATGATGAAAAAATGAAAAATAAGGCTGTCATTAAAAATACAAAGAAAAGATGAAAACTGTAGGTTTTTAAAATGAATTCAACATTTTATATATACATGTGTGTGTATGTATATATATATATATAATTCATTCAGCTATCACACTAGATCAGGGCTCCTTTCTTCCATGGATACTGAACAGTTAATCAGGTGCAACATAACATATTACTAGCTCTCTCACTCTGAACATTAATGTTTGAAATCAGGCTAAGTCAACAAAATCAAAAAGGAAAGCAAAAGCCTTGTTTAAGCAAAGCCTACAGATATATGGCTCATAATGGCTTTTCCAGTAAGCATACATTTTTTATCATATTTCAAATTTTTAGAGTGTAATTTTATTTACAGAGTACACTGAAGGCCCTAAAAACTGACAACTGCTAAAGATGATTAAGATTTACAGTTAAGCTAACCTCCATATGTGAACTGCTCAAGCTACTACCTAACTAATGAAAGGAAAACTCCAGGAAACTGTGCAAGTAAAAAGGACAACTGCTCGATTTACTTTTGGCTTATGCAGGTTGTTTTTCAGAGTATGCCTATACTTGCTAATGGGCTCAGCCACCTAAAACAGTTGCTTTGGTTACTGCCTAATTTCAAGTTACCTATCAGACCATGCAAAGAAATCATAACAGTACCAGCGCTAAGCAGTGTCCCCTAGTTAGACCCAGTCTTTCAAACCACCCTTTGTGCTACTAACAACAGGGACCTGGTTCCTGCAGCTGCTTTCTCGTTTGAGGAGCGTGAGGTGCAAGAGGCTGTGGCTGGAACAAACTTCCCTTTTTTGTGTGGTGATTTTTGGCACTCTTTGAGGCTCCTATTTCTTCAGTTACCCAGCTGTAAGTGCAGGATGAACAGCAGCATGGCTCGCTGACGTGGGAAGGCAGAGAGGTGACCTGCTGCACACAGCTTTGCTCAGCAGCACTGATCCTTCACCGAGTGGGGCTTAGCTGCCTCTCCACCCTTAACAGCCTTGCTGCTGCCAGGGATCCTTACGGAAAAGTGGTTGAGGAGGACAGGCTGGGAGCCATGAGAAAAGCAGAGGTCCCCAGCGGTTTTGCCATCCACCTTGTCTGCCAATGAGTTGAGGGCTGTTCCCTCTCCTCACAGCCCTTCAAACCCTTAAGCTTTGCCATCTCCAATCCAACCAGGCCTAAAGCATCACCCTAAAGCCTCCAGATCCTTGCCCTTATTACCATCCACACAGCCGAGCCCCAAATACCAACCCTCATAGCTGCCTCTGGACATTTTTCCAGCACTTCTAACCCCGTTGGAGCTCCATCACAGTAAGCCCAACCACACTTCAGAGCCCCCTCCCATAAAATCCAGCACCCAGCAAAACCACCTTTCAGAGCCTCCTTTGACAAGGCCAGCAGTACCTCCATTCCCACGGCTGAGGATCACCCTACTCTTCATGCCCTCCCAGGACAGTCCCGTCCCCAGCAAGCCCCCACAGTTTCCCTTCAGCTGAGACCATTCCCCACTTCAATTCCATCCACATCTCCTCCCCTGAAGGCTCATCTCAGCTACTGCAACTCTCCCCATCATAACTCCACTTTTTATATTCACCCTGCTCTTAAGGACTATGTGAAGAAAGGCAGATGCAGTCTACTGGCAAAACCAACAATTAAATTTGCTGCTGGTTTTCAAGAGTCATCATTTTCATTGCGAGACATAGCAGTTTGTTATTTTCCGAACCTTGAGCTCATTCCCATTTATAACTCTTTGAGTGAAATAACTATCCGATCTACAAAGAGGTTTGGAGCTACTGCTGTAGACGATAGCAATGCTAGAGCTACCCTTCCTTTACCATAGCGTCATGAGGAGAGTCAAACAATGAATTGTGGAGCATTAACCAACTGTAATACAGAGGTTTAAGAGCATCACAGAGAAACTTTGTGTTAATAGTTGTATCTAAAAGTAGAACAAAGTGGAACCCCCATCTGTAGTAGGTGCTGCAAAAGACAGTTTCTATTATCTCCTTTTGATAATTACAGGAAACAGTAGAGAAAACTTGTATCTCGAACTTCCATATTTGCTCTTATTTCCATACCTAATGGAAAACTCAAAACTTTGTTCATGCAGCTGATGATCTGCACACTCAATCAAGGACTCCGAATGACATCGTTGGATTCAGTTGCAATCTCAGTTGGAGCCACTCCCGTAAATAATAATATTGAGTTTCCTCTGACTATTGATTTCTAAAAGTACTGGCAAGCCAGCAGAGGCTGCAGCTATTCTGAAAGGGTAATTTTGTGGTTGACTTTACACAGAAATTATGAGAATAATTTAAAGAAATTCAGAAAAACCTTTGCTAAAAGGCTGAATTCATGCCCATTTTATCACCTTTACTGCAACAACATAACGGCGCTGGAAATTGGAATTTCCTTCTAGATGCAGACAGCTTTCTCACAGTGGTCATCGACCATCGAAACATCTTCTCCTCGCATCCTCGTCAGTTCTGTCACTTCCTCTTCTACTGTGTTCCTGGAGAGCCTGGACATATCACACCTTTGAGAACAGCAGTAAAGACTGTGACGTTCTGGTGGACACGTTTCCTCTGTCAATACACACGCTTGTGATCCTGCCATCACCAAGATGTCTCTGTGAACTGCAGATGGGATCTTGCTGACTCCGGTAATCACCTACAGAAAACCTTTTGAGCTGCCATTGCCAAAGATACAATTGCTTCAGCTACCCATTTTTCAACAGTGGATGCATATTAAGAAAGTCTAAAGACTGCCACTAAGCTACCAAGCTACATTTCTTGCTATAGAAAAGGGTCTCAGGAGACAATGAGCTAAATGAACTGTTTTAGTAGATAATGATAAAACTACAGCATATAATTATCATGCTGCAAAATGACTATATTTGTAGTTAACAGGGAAACTTTTCCTACGTTGAGCTTAAAAAAACAAAAAGCAACCTCCCCCCACCTGCACCGGGAGGTGGGGGGAAGAGGAGAGTCCATAATGTGGCATAGGGCACAGCAGTGACACTAAGCCATCTCAATTCAAGCAGCAAGCTTTCTCCAGTCCTCTCAACCCAATCAAGACACACTATTATGCAAACACATACATGCTCACACAATTTGCTTTTTACAGGAACATGTCAGGTCATTTCACATCAGCACACTATCATCTTCCCATGGAGCCTCTGGAAAAGCGCACTCCTATCTACAGACACCTACAGGATACCACACCTGCTCTAAATCTTGCTAAATTCCAGTTATCCACTAGCCAGCGGCAAATAATTCTATTTTAAATGGATAAGTAAAGTGCTATGGTCAGTATGACAGAGTAAGTTTTGTATCTGGACTAATAAATCACTGTGACAAGTTTGCAAGACTGCCATTCTGCATTTTGTCATCTTACAGGTTTCTTTCTTTGAATATATATAAAAAATAAATAAATAATGCAACTGCCTACATATTTGGTGAAGAAATGTTAACCTTCTAAATTGTATTTTATTCATGCTTGAAATGGCCGAGTCTCACAGGACTACAGAGCACACCAATGCACAAGAAACTTATCATTTCAAGCATATTGTAGGAGAGGTGGCACAAATGCCGATTCTGCAAAACCTTCCTGGTGCCACATTGGTTTAGACTGAGATGATTGTGTCCCAGGCTGGCATGAATCCCTCACTGTCCCACATTTTAAAGACAGGAGAGACTGCATTCCTCTGTGTAATCATTCCTTAATTGTACATGAAACATTTACTGGAACAGAAATTCAGAAATATTATGACACAACAGCAGTCTTTCCCCATCCTGAATAATCCTTGCCTTCCCATTTCTGCTGCAATAAGGTTTAAGCTCCACAGCCCAGGGCTACAGCAATGTGGTCCCAGGTGGTCAGCGCGCACCTTCCCCCACGTGCTATTGCTGCCACAAAGCCCTGGTGCTGTTTGCTCTCAGCGTGCTCCAGCAGTAGCTCACCTTCAGGTTTAAGTGCCTCAGCACAGGCTCATTCAGCGCACAACTTCCCATGCCGTTGCTCAAAAAGCAAGTGGTCTTTCAGAAAGGAAAGCAACGTCATCTATATTCTTCGGTTGCAGACTATCAAATTTACCTTCCACTTCTAGGTTGCAACTATAAAAATATGGGCCATTATCCGTTTAGAGCTCAAGCCAAGCAAGTTACAAGGAAACACATGGACACAGGACTGGTACTACCCTGACATGGTCAGACGTCCTGCACAGGCACTAGCAGCAGGCAGCTGGGGTCAGCAATGCACTCCTACAGGCTTCAGCCAGGGAAAAACATGCCCCAGAAAGCACAGCCCGATGTGAACGGGGCCCACTCTTACGATCACAACCACCACGGCAGGACTAGACAGATGGCCATGCTGCTGTGTTACGTGTTTCTTCTCTGCCTCAGGAGAGCTGTGGAGATAGGCAGCAGCCAGGGAACACACAAGCTGCCAGCACCATAGCACGGGACCTGGTCAAGCAGGTGGAAGGTCCTCCACCACACAGGGTTCTTCCTCCTTGCCAGCAAAGCTGGTTCACATCTACAGACCTCTGCCACTATCTTCCTCTGTGATGACTTAGCATTTGCTTCCAGTAATATTCACTGCTCTTCCTTATGCTAAGTGCTAGTCCAGCTTAAAAAGCAAACAGGCCTATTGCCTCAACTGACGCTCAGATTTGATTCCACTTACTGGAACACAGCTATTGCTGTGAAATTGAGAGATTCACAAGATGACCTCTAAAATCAAGAGCTGTGGCACTAGAGAAAAGGCTGCAAACTAGTTGACACAGTCTTCAATTATGCTGCTATTACACTGAAACACATTTAATGTAGCTGTAGCTTAGAAAAGGGAAACATCTCCATTTTAAAATGAAATAAACCGACTACAGCTTAGTCTTGCTTTCAGATAGGGCACACAACCATTAGGCTATGAATGAAATTTCAACAGTTAATGCCTTGATCTTGGTAATACAGGAACAATAGGTGCAAGACAGCTAGAACCACATAGGTACAGAATATTATCTAGTGTGTATTTTCTAGTTCCTGTGTAAAGCCATCTATATTCATATTCCAGGACTCTTCACCTCTTCCCACCCCATTCTGGATTACAGCAGTGTCCCTGAAAGACTATTACCAGGTGAATTCCAAAACGAGAGATTCTCCCCACCAAATCCAATAGAGATGACAAAACAAACAAACAAACAAACAAAAAATAGAAGAGAAAAGAAAGATAGAAAAAAGCTGCATACTAATAGTGAAGGTTATCATAAAGCCACACTACCAATGCAGGAGACATAGCTCATAGCTTGGATTCAAACAGTCTACTTGGAAAACAAATTCATCACTCCCTTCTGCCCCATCTAGTTATGCCTCATTTTTTGAGTACAAGATGAATATTTTGTGTATTTATAAGTATACTTGCTAGTTTAAGTTAACTGAAAATTTTACTGAAAAAAATCAGGTCCCAATTTCTTCCTGGCTTATACAGGCTTGCTTATGTGGGAAAACCTAACAAATAAATTAACTAAAAATGCAAAACAAAAGCAACAATGAAAAAACACCCACAAAGTTAAACACTCACAGATAAACTTTCATTTGGAGCCTTGTTGTGGGGGACCAAATTACAACATCAAAACATGCCTGAAGTATTGCATTGGCACTTTATTCCACTGGGTATACTGATACACGGATTTGTGGGTTTCCATCATCATTCACAGAGATAAGACACATATTTTCTTCGTACCCTTTCATCTTAGTAATTTGTAGGAGTGTTTTATTTTCAGGACCCCACAGCCACGGACTGTAAAACTTTATGGGTTTACAGGTTATGCAAACTCCCACATTTTTACAACTACAGTGTGTTTGTGAGTCTCCTAGCATGTAAACAAGTGTTGTCCCTGCAAGTAATATCTCCCTTGTTTAAAAGGCATTTTTTAGTGGACATGCAGTTCTTACAGCCATAAATAACCAGATTAACAGCTATGAGAGTGGATTAAAGACAGTAGAAAACTACAGCACACAAGCTGAGGTAAAAGGTATAAACTTTTTTCTTCTTTTTAACCTCCCTCTAATATCCAACCCCCTAATGAGATATTTTACACAGAAGTACATTTAGGAGAATTCTAACCAAAAGATGTCTTTATTTTTTCTCAGTAAGTACAGACAAAACTTGAAAAAGATGTTCTTTAACCTTCTACTTTCCACCTCAAAGTACATTGATCAGGGAAAGAACAGTGAAGGACAGGACAGTTGGCTAAGTTACAGTTACGTATCCCCCCAGCAACTTTCTTCATATATACATATTTAACGAAGCAACAGGAGCCAGAATACAATTCAGGTCACAGCAGGTCAAACATCAGAACCGAGGAATAGCCTAGAAAGCTGCATCTTAATATTTCACTAGCAATTTTAACAGGAGAAAAGCATTTCCATTAATGTTTCTATTAATTATAGCTATGGAAAGTGCTGTTTAAACACAGTATTTATATTAAAAATTACACAGAACAACATGCTTTTTAAAATTTTTATTGAATGTAATATTTAAACAATTTCATAAACTAAATCATAAAAGATAATTTGTTCATGATGCTTCAGATCTTCTTTTCCTCCATTTTTCCACATAGAATTTGAAAGTCTCCTATAAATAGAAAAGTGGAATAAACAAGTTTAACATTGTTTGAACTGAAAAGTTACTAATTCTGAACAAAGTCATATATCCTGACAAAAGCAAAATCTATTATTCTCTGTCATGAAAAACTACATCTGTATTGAAGTCTGTATAATTAAGAGAAATACCAGGGAGAGAGAATAAAAGGCAAAGAGAAAACCTTGCCAAAAATGCATAATGAAGAAGCATCTATTACAAAATGCGATAATATAATCAGTTTCATTTAAAAAATGAAAATACTTTTTAACCACAATCTGCAATTCTGTAGAAAAAAAAAAGTATAAGATGCTTTTAAACATCAAGTTGTATTAAAGAAATAATTGAACAGGAAGATCAGATGATGACTCATTCCAGTGACTTTGAAAAAAACCCTCCTATTTTCACTAACTGCACATAAAAAACAGACACTCTAGGATTTAAATTTACACAGTCCAAATGAAATTTGTATTATAAATTATGTCACAAGTTCAGAAAAAACTGTGCAGCGGGTAACAGGCTAACACAAACATTTTGAGGCAACATTTCCTCTCATTCTTCTTTGCAAAATTTAAAAAGAAATCACATTTATCACATTTTATCACAAAGCTTATTGCTTTTAACACGACACAATATGGAGAAACTGCATATACTCAAGTCCTTAGAAAACAACAGAAAAGTACTTATTTCAAAATGTAAAAAGGGGCTGGCAAATGGCAATAAAAAAAAGTTTGCTTGGAGAGGGAAAATACAACTCTTTACAGCCTAGCATTTAGCTAAAATGGTACTAATAGTCTGTTAGTCAAAGGAATGATGTGGAAGAAGCATTTGCAGTCTTGACAGATTTAGTGTCATGCCACTTGTCACCTTCAAATAAGAGATACTTGCACAGTTGCATATATCTGTTAGCAAAGCAGTTAGAAGTAAAGTTGCAATAGAAAAAATAATTCCTACAAAATTCCATCATACCAATGCAACAACTTTTATTAGATATAAACCAGGTAATTAATGAAAACTAAAATCCATTAATTGTTAATGAAATACACATTCTAAAAACCTTCTGAAGTTTAATCACTGAGATAAATGTCCAAAGGACATTTGATAAACATATACCTGTAGATGAGTGCCTGATAAGGTTCAGGTACTTCAAAAACAGTAAGCCCCAAAAGGTTTTTATTTTCCCATGTCAAAGCCAATGGAAGATTACCATAGCTCCTGCAACACTCCGAACTTCATACATGACCTCTTTTGAGGACTCTCTGCAGAGATTTAATCCCGGTTTACGCAATTTATTTTATTAATATGGAACATATACAACTCTGTAGATCTATTTCTTAATTAGGAAATACTCACAGGGGGTTCAGTGAAAGGGACGGGCTCTCCTGCTTTTTTCAGAAAAGCTGCTATAGATTTCAGAGATAGCTCATGCAGTTGTATATTCTTTGCTTTTGTTTTCGCATACACAGCCTTTACAGAAGCAGCATCCCCATCTTGTTCTGAAAAAAGAAAACAAAAATGACAATACCAAAATGGTTAAAAGTTTCTCTTTTCACCTGTTTTCATGATGTCACTCATTCCCGTTATTTCCTAAGACATATTCTCAAAGGACTATTGACAATTCATGTATGAAGAAGACAGAACGTAATAGCCATTTAGGCTTTCCCTTTTGCTTTGAAGCTGGATGACTGATTCCTTCAGAATGTGCTGGAACCACAAAGAGTAGGAGCCGCACAGGGAGAACACTCTAGGATTTGACATGCAGAGCCATATGCCTCTTTCTGAAGCAAACAATAAAAAATAAAAAATAAATCTAGAACAAAAGCTACTCAAGTTCAGCATTCAAGAGCTCTGGAACAGAATTTCATTCCTTTAAGTAAGGGCAGAAGATTGTTATGGCTACACGTGTGGACTCCATCAAAACTATAGGAACAAAGATAAAGGTCAGAAATTCATTAAAACAAAACAAAACCCCAAGAAAATCCACACTTCATCCTACTGAACAGGAGGAAATCTTTGCTAGTCTGCTAACACTATTATAAACCTTAACTGCTTAGGTAAGCAATGACATTTTGCTGGTTATTCCATTAATGGCACCATCATCCGCAACAGTTTAATGAATCCGTTGTTCATTTATTTAACTCTGTTTATCTCTAGCTGTAGAAGAGCAGAGTATATTTCTCCTCCCTCTAAAGTGGGAGAGGGGAGAAACAGCATGGTCTCTGCTGTGATCTTCCTTTTTCCATTGACTCCTTTCTCCCCATGCCTGGCCATAAACTTTTTGGCTGCTCAGAGCTTTGCTTAAGCAGCACCAGGATGAAATTAAAGGGGTTCCTGACAGTACCACTGTTGTCCTCAGGGTCCTAGAAGCACTATGACAGTTCCTAGCATCCTGAGAACAGCAGGGAAACCATCACGCCCAGTTAAATTCATTTTGTTCCTTGGGAAAACTCAGAAACATCTGGAGAATGGGAGCTGTCCCAGGCTCAGAAATAACTTGCTATACTGGTGGTTGCATTTGTTCACATTTAGAAAGGGCTACAAAACTAGTGGTGCTTGAAAGGTTTAAAAAAGCAAACAAACAACCCCCCCTCCCCAAAACTTAAATTATGCAGAAATAGATAACTTGGGTCCCCTTCTCAAGAGAAAAGGCTTCCCACTCACACTGGCAAGTGGATGAGCTACTTTTTAAATGTGGGAGGCTACAGAAACTGCACGAAGTGACGGTTTAATGAAACTCTAAAGAAATTATTAACTTCCCATTTCTTTAAAATAGAAGTATTTATTGTATGAAAAACAAAAAAAGAGCTAATAGATTGCGTTTAACAGACCACACAAATGAGATTTGGCATGATATTTCCTTTTTCTAGGAGACATGCTTCACTTCTCCCCCAGATATCCAAATAGTAGGACAACAGCTTTCTTCCTAAAACAGAAAGATGCAGCAGAAAATGCAAATATAGTATCCTAATATGGCTCATTCAACTAAGTCCTGGTAAAGCGTGTCAAGTAACTGATTTGCACTCTCTCACCTGCTTCAGAAATGAAATGTGTCTAATACAGACAAGAGCTCTGTACAGACTAACCTAGGAATAGCTTTTAAGAACTCTTTATGCTGGTATTGAACGCCTCCTCTACAACTTGCTGTGAACTGAGCCCACCTCTGCCTAAGTCACTACAGCAGCTATCTGTTCATTTACAGGGTGGCTCCATGTGCTAAATATGCTCTGAGAAACAATGGATTGCACCCACTGATCTAGGTGTAATACAGCAACCGGGGCTCCTCTGCAATCTCTTCACAAAATGCTCTACTATGATGTAGTTGGTGAGCATTTAAAAAAGAAAATCGGTTCACTTACAGAACTTTCACTGAGGTAAAAGCAAGGGGCCAGTGATAGTGTAAAGCAGCAGGTAAAGTGCTGGCGATAGTATGTGTGTATATATATATATATATATTTTTTAATAATGACATGGTAGAAAACATCCTTCTGTGAATGAAACCACAGGGCTAAAACATTTTGCTAGCAATTACTGTTTTGAACATTACTATGCAAGTGAGTTTTGTAAGTTAGATACTACATCATAAGATAACTTCTATAAGTTAATTTAAATACAGGTAAGTTTATATTCCTTTAACACTATACTTTGATAAGCTGAAGGTCAAAGCCATTGGATTTGCTTCAGAAGTGTTTTACTAAAATATTCCTATTTATCTCCCCTGCAACATATTAGAGCATGAAGACTTTTGTCATTTTATCTCTTTGCTTATAATACACGTGTGAAGAGGATTGCATTTCCTCCCTGTAAATAAAACTCCATATCAGAGATCCATATCAGAGTACACAAGGCTAAGGACACTGAGGCATGCAGATGCAAGCTGCCAGTTGTGCACTGCCAGAGGGGACGTATGGCCTGGTTTCTCAAAGGCGAATGTTGTAAATAGACATATTCAAATAGGACACTTAATTTTTCAGAGCTGTTCCTTTCTGACTTCAACATAAAAAGAAATGATTAGCACTTCAAATCAACTATTTAGCTAAATCCAAATGAAGTCAGCTAGAATATTAATTTTAGCCAAATCAACCCAGGTATAAAGAATCTACACTAATAAAAATAAGGTCTTTGCACACTACTGATAGAACTAATCATGATTTTGGAACATGTGAAAAGAATTAAGACACATATTACATGTTTCAAGAAAAAAAATAGATTCATTTGTTAAAGCCGTTCATTTGTAAAGATTTGCCAAGTAATTCTCTCTTCAGGTTAGGCTGGATTCTTTTCCATTCCAAGAAGCCACTACCTAGCTTCTGTCGTAGCACTATCCTTCAACCTATTACAGCTTCTTCTGTAAAGGATTCAGGCTTGAGCCCCTTGGTTATTTTTCCAGCCTAATAGCTAGCATGGCATACAGGCCCAACAAACTTAAACAAAAAAACCCAGCCAAAGAGAAACTCCACCTCTTTGTAGCTCAAATTGTAAAACAAGCTACAACTCACACAACAGAGATCCTACTGCTGCTCTAAGGGTTTCCATGACCTTTTCAAAGGCATTAAGATTTGGTTCTTACTAAAAAAATTATTGCAAAAACAGTAAATTACCATAACATCTCATGAGGTATCGGTATGCAATTGCCAGATCTAGATGATCAGGAATCAGTTCTAGAAGTGTCTCTATCTTCTTTGCCTATGAGATTAAATGCATAGTCAAAAAGAGTACTTACTTCAAATCTTAAAGAACAAATTCTAGTTGCCAAAATCAGAATTATTTCAGACCCTTTAAAAGAAATTTATGAGTAGCGGATTGTTCAACTGAATGTAGAAGTCACATTTCACATGCAGACAAGAAATAGCCAAAGAAACTGGGCACAAAATAAAATAAATTAAAATAAATAAATAATGAGGATAGGGAAGGAAATAATAGGGAGGCAAGGGACTAACACCCCCACAAAAAGGAGTCTAACAGTTACTTTCTCAAATAATTTTTTGAAGGAAGTGATTCATCTGTTAATGACAATACGTGAGGGTTTCAACAACCAAAAAAAGGTAGACCACTCAGCCACTTTCACTGACTTAATTGTAGCCGATGATCAATGCTTAAAAACAGTCAGATCACTAATTAATGTGCTTAAATCTGGAGCACCCATCTCCCCCTTTCCTCCCCGCCCCCCAATTTCAAAAAGTCTCAGGCCTTGAATTAAAAAAAAAAATACAGAAATTAATAGCATCTTTACCAAGTACTAGTAACTTCTCAGTGTTATTAAAGTTTCAGCTACAAAAGCTAGAAAATTTCAAGGATGTTGATTTCTTCTGTAGATGCCAAAAGACAATGTATTTATCATTATCACTTTTGCAGTAGAATCTTTATAAATATTTGTTAATGGTAATTTTCTCAACATATATAAATGCACATTTTAATCATTTGCAAAGTATTCACTCTGGTTTTTGTATAAATTGTCTCCTGGTGCTGCTCTTCTGTGAAAGAAAATTATTATTTTTTCTTTACGTTTTGGGGGTGCAGAAGGTGGGAAAAGGAGGAGGGCAGGCACACAAATGGGAATAATTTAAATTATGAGGAATGAGCAGAAAGACAGAAATCTGAATACATCCTCAAACTAGATCCATGCCCAAACCACCATAGCAAGTAATGCAAAATATGTCTTCTAATGTAAACACAGAGGCATTCTCATTAGAAATTGTCTGAGGTTCTAACTTGCATTTGCATTCATATAATGGAGCCAAAACAAAAAAAAAACATATTCAGGTTAAATTCCCATACTGAATTGGCTAGTGCTGTAAATAAAGCAGCATGATGTTTGCGGGATCTAAAGTATGACATCAAAAATAGAAGAAATTACTGAAACGAGAGAAATATTTATTACATTCTCCTTTTCATTATGCTCTATAAACTGTTTTTTAAATGTAACCAGCTCTGCAAATTAAAATTTTTTCCCCCCAGAGAAAACTGACAACACTGTCAAACTGTGAACATGAAAAGATTTTGAAGTTCAAGATCCAAAAAATTTAAATAAAGGTTGATTAAATAGGATGTTCTTACAAATTCAATGATGTATATGCAAAAGTATTATACCTGTCCTGGTTTAGATGATGATTTAGCCATAAAATTCACTAATGTTCTCTTCTGTTCAACTAATGCACCACACCTCTAAAGAAAAAGAAATAATTAATGTAGCAGTTAAGAGCAGATTCTTGATAAGTAAAATGACTAAGGTGAAAATTTGCAGTTGCAGAGGTTTACAATAATACAGTAATACATATTACTTATAACAACTATACTATTACTTTATAGAGTAAGTAACTGACCATAAAAAACCCAAAAAACTAAACATGGAAAACAAGTGCATTTCATGCCCACTTTTGATAAACATTGTTTTTGGAATGGTAGGTATAAAGTTTGTTTAAAACAAAAGGGGAAAGAATTAAACTAATACTTCAACATACCACAAAAACGAGGTTTAGGACTGCAAAAGAATGAAAAAGAGAAACACTGTTCCTCCCCAATTATACTGCCAAGCATTCACAAGTGAGCTAGGGATCATAAGGTTAATTATACATTTAATAAGGTGTCAGGGAGATAACTGCTCGTTTCTTTATAAAAATTAAAATGTACAAAGCAAGTTCTCTTTAAAGTATAATTACCTACACTTATGCATACAAAGGACTGATTTCAATCTCTCTATTTTGTAAAAGGCTTTCACTGCAATAGACAGCGTTTGAGAGAGAGAGAGAGAAAAGTTAAACTTAAAGTTTGACAAACCACATAAATCAAAAATCTATCTTATTTTAGAAACTAGAGCAATATAAAATACACAAGACAATATTTTAGTTTATGCTTCTCAAAGACATCAGTCTTACAATTCTCACAATGCACAGTGCTTTTTGTAAGCTGTAAGACATCCTATCAGTACCCAAGTGCCCAGGAGGAAGCGAATGCTGTGCCTACAAAGCACGCACAGCATGAATTTACTACATTCAGTTAGTATTTTAGACACCCACAGGCAAGCATGTTTCGTTGCTTCCTTGTTATGTACTGTGAAGACGGTATCGTTTGACAAGTTCTTTAAGGTCCAGGTGAAAGGGTTGGAAGCCTCAATTCCATCAAGGAAAGGGAGACAAAAACGGTGACATTCACGTACCTGCAGTGTTCTGACAAAAATTTGCTTTATGCTGATAAAGAGAGGCAAAACATTTTGGGGAAGAACTTGCAACATCTCATCTAGTGCTTCTTGCCACTCTCATCTATTGTCAGTACAAGCAATCAGGGAGTTCTGGGAGGAAAGGGACAGTCTAACTGAAGAAATGTTTTCCACAGTCCCCTTTCAAGGCTAAGCTATCAAACACTTGTGACTTTTGCCAGTAAAAGCATCCTTCCCCCAAAAACCAACGAAACCCTCAAACCTCTGTTGTGTTCTCTTTAAGGTGTAAACAGACCCTTAGGTGCACTGTGAAAGCAAAGGTTCTCTGTGTATTACTAATATTTTAGTTTGTTACAAGAGAAAATGTATTTAGGTTGTGCTGCTTTACTCTCTACTGTTCAAGAGAAGAATAAATGGTGGACAGTGATTACTATCTTCGTGTTACCTATTAGTACAATACTTGATCCACAATAATGGTAAAGAATGTTTAAAACAACTTAATTTTTTTTCCCCCTACAGAATATTAAAAAATTTTTCCCCCCCTCACACACTTAAAAATTTCAAGTCAATTAACTCTGAATTTCCATTTATCATGGAATATTTTAGAACCTTCCTCCAAGATATAGCATATACAATATTATTTCAAGTATGCTATAGAGCCATGAACTTAAGTACATGTCCAACATTTGGATTCTGTACCAATAAAAGGTTTTAAAAATATATCAATGGAAAGTATTCATTAAAAAAAAAATTAGAACATGCAGCTTTTGCTTAAAAATGCAAAGAACTCTTTGCAAAAAGAAAAAAACAAAAACAACCCCCCCCAAACCACCACCCTGATTATCTAATTGAAGAGAAATCAAAGGGGAGAAAGAGTAAGATAACTTGAGAATTTTTCTCATTTTGATGTTTCATACTATCACCAAAATAGGAAGAGGCTTAGTTTATGAGGAATACTTTTTGCATTAAATATCATAATCTCCATTTAAATTAATGATGGCCAGTTAGGCAAACGATGAATAAGGTAATATTCCACAGAAGCCAATATACAATTGACCTCACTCTACAGCATTAAATCACTGAACACTTTTCTTGATCTCTGTCCTTCTTAAAAGAAAAAAAAGAAAAAGAAAAAGAAAAAAAAGGTCTTGGAATATCATAAACCATCTGATGGATAAAGCAGAGGTTTTTCTTTAACAGCTTAAAATACTTAGCAGCTGGTAAGTGAATATAATACTATTCACTACGAGAAACGGGTAAGAGGCCTCATTTTGACAGGGGGAGCCTACACAAACCCAGCAATCTGCAGAATCACTGGGCTTGTTTGACTGCCACCTGCTGGGAAGAGACTCCCCGACGGCGCCTGTTTGTGTACACTGCCAGTGGCAGCTCTCGTCACCCACGGTTCGCTCTGCCTCGGGCTCAGCTTTGCAGTTCGCTCTGCTAAAACGGCATGAATGCCGTTGTCTCATTCCTTGAAGACTGCTAATTTAACTGAGACTGTGGCCACAGAGACCAGCATTTGTCTTTTAACGCATCTGTGACACTCAGTTGACTAGAAAGCAGATTCAGTTCTTGAATACAGCACGTACAGTGTTTTAGCAACCAACTGAAATAATGCCCACGAAAACCAAACATTGCCCACTTCTGGTTTGTATGCCTATAAGAGATGTATTACATTTATAGCACTTAGGAAATTAGGTGAGAAATTAAAGACGGCGGTTTGCAAGAAGTGACTGCTGTGTAACAGAATATCCGTAAATGAATATTGTCTTTGGACAGAATTTCAAGAAATGCACAAGTTTTCCTTCCTTCCCTTCAGGTTGTTTCACAGGTTGTTAGAAGACAGAAAGCATTTCCACGCTGGCACCCACTACGGCTATTAGTCCTACAGCGCTAGCCTGTAGTTTAGAATAGTCTAATCTAAACAGCATCACTGCCACTCGCACTGTAACGCTAAAGCATACTACTCTTAGCCGGCACTATACACTGCACTGTCATGACACCTCTTTTTGGTAATTTCTCGGTTTACCTTCGAGAAGCTCTAAGCAGTGCTATACCTCTTGCTGTATCATTACCTGTAGTAGTGATCTGGCATCATCCACTCTATCTGCATCCACGTACTGGAGGAAGAGATCTGTGACAGGTCTGTAAACTCCAAACTGATGGGCTAACCGCTCTGCCATCACACCAACTGCAAAAGGATGGGTACATAAGGAAAATCTGACTAAAAAGCCACTTTTGTAAACTTTACTGGCATGACTTTTGCTGACTGTGCAGGTTTTACATGCAACAGCTCTTCCATAACACCTCTGCCTAGTCATAATATTTAAATATCACTGCTATTAACTTACATTTTTCCAAAGCTGGCTCTAATCCTTCCTCAGACAGCTTTCTTAACAAATAGGAGATATTTCTGATGGGTTGATCAGGATTCTGTGCACCAGAGATAAGCAGAGGCTCAATGTATTCCAATGCAGCATCAAGGTTATTGCTAGGAAAAAATGGCACTGGCTTAGTTTTTGACATTAACATTTCTACACCTTCAACAGCAGCCATATTAAAGTTTGTCTTCTACATTAATGCTACACTTCCCAGCAATAGTTAAGTACCTATGACTTCCTTCATTAAGTTATTGTAACAAAGTTAAACCATTTATGGATGAATGAATAAATTAACCGGCAAGACAATTTTTTGAATGACCTTTGACCTGTAACAATATCTAAGCATTTTTGACCCCCCTCCCCCTTTTTTTTACCCCCTAAATAAAGGGAGATGAACACTGGCTAGCTGCTTTAAAAAAAAAAAAAAAAAGTGTTCTGCAAAACTAGAAGGTAAAACCAAAACATTAACAGAATGTATCTGAATAATTAATGCAGACAACTTGAGTATTTTTTAATGCTATTCAATTAATTATTTACTTGACTTCCCATATCTGCCTTTTTAGATGTAAAAAACGATACTAAAAGTCATTTGGTTGGTACCTTTGCCTACACACATACACTACTAATGCATGGTGTTATCATAGCAAATGCTAATAAAATAATTCAGAAAGCATTCATTAGAGTGTAAAATCTACTTCTCTAGTGTTCTAAAAAGTTCAAATGACAACCTCTCTTATCAGTCCACTCTAAAAATTAATTAAAAAAAGAAAATAGAGCATGATAAAAGTTTTAGGAGAAGCAGAAATACAGCGCATTTGAAAGGCATGTAAGATGCTGTGAAAAACTATTTGAGAAATACAAGCCTACCAATAAATTAATGGGCATTAAAAATATCTGTAAATGTATTTTTCATAGTTCTCAAGGTACAGCTTGCAAGACATTTAAGAATATATATTTTTAGAGGAGAAAAAGGCACATTACTTATGCTGCTGCTAAATCTTTTCATACAGGAAAGCTAGTTTTGATATGGGAAAAGAACTAATGATGCTTAAATAATGTTGTCTGCATACACCAGTTTTTGCAGTTTTTGTAGCCAATCTGATTCAGGTTAAGAACATGTCTTGACTTTGAAATGTTTTCATGACATGGAAATACAGGAAAACATGCAGCTTATGAGACTTATTCTTAAGAACCTCCCTTATTTGGAGTGTTTAATTTAGGCAAAAGTCAATTCACTAGAATTATGCGCCAAGGCCCACTCAGATCTCAGTATTTACAGGATCAGTCCTTTACAAACAGATTGTTTTTCAATGGCAATATAGTAAGCTCAACTACTGGAACTGGTCTGCATGGCTCCCCCTCAATTTAAAGCCATCTAGCTGTTCCAAATACTTTAGTGGGTATTCTCTCCGGTCTGGCATGCCGGAGGCAATCCGCTGATATGTACTATATAGCTCTACAGCTCTCCTGCTGAATTAGATAGAGGAGCTCTACCTCATGAAATTCATTTGAAATAAAAAAACCAGAATATATAAGACTCCTGAAGACTGCTTCCTGCAAAGTATATTTGAGAAGCTCAGTATCCCCTTTGTCCCAACCGGCCCCTCACTTCAGTTTTATACAAAGGTTAAAGTAGCATAGCAAGTAGCATAGAACCAACATATGAACAAAATCTATGATACCAAATTAAACATTTGAATCACAGGATATCCAAAGTGTGGGGATAATTATCATGGTGGGAACACTGGCCCTGTAACAGCATGGCAAACAATTTTTTTCAAATATTTTCATATTGACAAAAATTATAAAATCATCCCACAGATATACTGTATGGCTTGCACATTTTGAGGGTAAAAACACAATCATTTTATCATTTTGACTGCTGAAACAGGTAGTAGATTTTGTTTTCAAGCTAATATTATATTCATAATGCACTCATGCTAAGTTGCAGGATTTTTTACATTTATATTGACAAAGTAATTCAATTCAACATTCAGATTTCATAGGACTTTTCATCTAACATGAAAGAGAACACTTTACCTGAGGTATAACATATGTTAGAAGAAAAGTATCAAAGCTAAATTACACTACCAGAGAGAACCTTATGCTCTCCCAACTGCTTCATAGCCATCCCTGTATTTTGGTAAATGATTTCCAATCCCACCTATGTGGAACAAGACCAGATGGGAACTGAAAGCCCAGTGGTCAACTTCAGCAAAATTTTAACATCTAAGACACTAAGAAGGGAAATGGAATGAAGTGATAATGTAAATTATTCAGAGAGGAACCTCATGAAGTTCCACAAAGGGAAGTGCAGGGTCCTTCACCTAGGGAGGAATAACCCCATGCAGCAGTACAGGTTGGGGGCTGACCTGCTGGAAAGCAGCTCTGCGGAGAAGGACCTGGGCATCCTGGTGGATTGCAGGCTGACCAAGAGCCACCAATGTGCCCTTGTGGCGAAGAAGGCCAATGGTATCCTGGGGTGCATCAGGAAGAGAATTGCCAGTAGGTCGAGGGAGGTAAGCCCCCTGCTCTACTCAGCCCTGGTGAGGCCGCATTTGGAGCACTGTTTCCAGTTCTGGGTTCCCCAATACAAAAGCAACACGGAGTTACTGAAGCAAGTCCAGCACAGGGCTACTAAGATGATTATAGGACTGGAGCATCTCTCATATGAGGAGAGGCTGAGAGAGCTGGGACTGTTCAGCCTAGAGAAGAGAAGGCTGGGGAGTAGGGGGGAATCTTATCCATGTGTGTAGGTATCTGAAGGGAGTGTAGAGAGGATGGGGCCAGACTCTTTTCAGTGGTGCCCAGCAATAGGATGAGAGGCAATGGGCACAAACTGAAACACAGGAAGTTCTGTCTGAACATGAGGAAAAACTTCTTTACTTTGAGGGTGACTGAGCACTGGAACAGGTTACCCAGAAAGGTTGTGGAGTCTCCTTTCTTGGAGCCTTCAAAAGCCATCTGGACACAGTCCTGGGCAATGTGCTCTAGGTGACCCCGCTTTAGCAGGGGGGTTGGACTAGATAACCTGCAGAGGTTCCTTCCAACCTTAACTGTTCTGTGATTTGTGAAATGATTTCTGACCACTTTGCATAAAAGGAACTTACATCAGTCCTAGAAATAACTTACTTCTTAGTATGAACCAGTGCAATGGAATTTATGATTAGTGAGGAAGATAAATCAATCGATTTTGTGATGCCTTCCACCATGTTTTCAAGTGCCTGTAGGTTCTTCAGATCTCCTTTAACTGTCAGAGCCTGAATGAGCCTCGTAACAGCTACTCTAGAAGGCAGCAAGCCGCTGTCAAGCATTCCTTTTAAAACAGCCATGGCATCTAGTGAAGATGAGAAGAGAGGAGAAAAGGAATTAAGATTTTATTTCAGAAGATGACCATACTGCTGATATTATTACCCCCCACCTACTTTGTAAAAACATGTACAGAAAATAATTTACTAGGTCAAGTTTTGCTCCAAAATTGCTATAGTGAATTATAACATAGATGTGTATACATAAATAAAACCTTCAACAGAATTTAGGATAAAGTCCTTTAATATTTGCTGACTAAAAAGTATTAAGAGACTTTCAAGATTTAATTACTTTGTTTTAGCACCCAGTTCAAGGAAAGCAGCTATGTTATAAATGCCCTCCCTTATGTCCTTAGTCATGATGTTTTCAGCCTATTTTTTCCTCAAAACAACTATAATGAATTTTCTTTACTGGACACCAAAGACGTTGCATACTTGAGAACAAAGATTTTGTTTAAAAATTTAATTCATTATTAAAACGGCTGAAACCTAATATTCAGATTTGTCGTCTTAATAAGTGTTCAAAAGTTTGTTTACCAACACTTAATTTTAAATAAAACCAAGTGATGCAAGTCTCCGTATAAAAACAAGAATACATAAATTCAAAACTGGACAATTACCTCAGAAACATTCTGAAATGGTAGCAACTACCTATGTTAAAAACACAAAATAATTTGCTTGCCACAAACTCCCCAAAACCCAACACAGATGCAGTCACTCTCATTTCTCTAGCTAGAGTTCTTGTCAGTTTACATTATACATGAACAAACATACATACATAAAGACATGCCCCTCTGGTAAAACCCTCTCACTCCTTACTAGCACAGGCAGGATTAATCATGGATAATAATTATAATACCAACGGATAACACTTCTAACATAATACACACCCACTTGAACTCCACATTAACATTCGAATTCAACATGCAGGTACTACAGAAACCAAGCATTGCCTTGTACAGGAGAAAGAGGGGGAAGAGGGGAAGAAAAACCATCCTGTATGTCTAACCTTCACAGGAAATTTCCTCTTTGCCCTCAGTTTTTTTTCCTTCTTCTTTAGGAGAAAAAAAAAAAAAGGTCAAGTTTCCTGAAATCTAAAAAACGTAACTAACAAACTTAAACGCATGCTAATTTCAAATTCTCTCCTGACTATGAGGGTGGACCTCCCTTCAGCACAGCATGACCAGCCTTCTCGATAACAAAGGACAGAGAAAGAGTCAGAAGTTAGATGCATGTAGCACTACTGCATGAAACTACCCAGGCAGCATATTAGATATTCTCCCAGTATCTTTTTTTTCTTATGCAAAAATGCCAAAAAGCACTCATTACTTCTGGTCTGAATTCATTATCTTTCAACAGTTAAAAACGGGTAACTATGGGTTTGTGAAAACCTAACATTTATCTTTTAAAAGGCTTACCTATAAAGCCTGCAAATTCCATACCATAAAAATCAAGTTTTCACTCTTCACATAATCTGTTTTTTTACTGAGTTCTCGCTACAAGATATTAGAGTTCTTTTGAGGATACAAATTTTTATGTAGTTCCTTAAGTAACTGTAGCATATTACATAGCAAAGAATGATGGCAAACTATCTCAGGATGTGATAAAGCAAGCAAGTTTTACAGAAGTGAAAGCTTGTGAGGTATGTCTGCCACCACAGGATGCAGACCAAACAGAAATCATCAATGTAAGACTAGAAAAAAGTTTTCCTTAAAATTTTCTGGGTAATTGATGAGCCTCAGAAAATGACTGCTGTGGTTGAAAGATTTAGTGACTTACATTCTCAAAGCCTTATTTACAAAAAAGAGAAGCAGCTTCTTTAATATGAAAATAGAAACAAGGATCATTCTGGGTATTCAATTTAACCGCTAAAGGAAAGTCTGCTCATTGCCAATGCACAAAGATCAAAGAAAGTAACAGTACAAAACCAATGCAATTCAAGATTCTTCTTGAGAAACTTTGCATTGTGCAAAAAGAAACATTTTTAGAGTAACCCCTGGACAGGGTTGAGGTAGGCTAGCATCTAGGATGTTGGCTAAAAAGATAAAGAAAGAGATTGCCGGAATACAGAAGTATCAGTAATGTTCTGAAGAGGAGATTTTTAGCTATAATATTTGGGAAGAATTCACAAAATTTAGTGACATATTGGACAGAGGAAAAAGCAGAAGGTTGATTAGAATAGAATCAAACAGGACAGTCAGGCGAAGGACTTGAAAGCTGCAAAAACCAAGGACTTGACAGCAGCAAGAGAAGTAATTCCATTCACCACAAATACTTCAGTCTAATTCAGTCTACTTCAGTTCCAATACCTGGAAATGATATCAGACTGGAGACTGAATGGGGAAGGAATTTGAAAGAAGACAAGTTTATCAGCTGCAGGAAAGAGTACAAGTGAGAAGACGTACCTAAATGCTCATCATAGAGTATTTTAATGTAGCTGATGTTACAAGGGAATATGCTACCATAACTGCACATGAATGAATTAAAATTAATTAACAGCAAGATCAAAAATTATTTTTCCTGCCTTCTCATACAAAAGTAAGACCCAATTCAGTTTAATCCTTTCTTCAGGTATAGCTCCTTTAACATTTAAAGATACTGTTGAAAATATGTATCAACACTGTACTTATATTTGTACAGAGACGAAAGACATAGCGCTACATATGAAACTATGTGCTTGCAGTTTTCCTCTCACAAGAGTTCTACAGAAGAATTGAACAAGTAAATAAAACACAGGACTATAGAACTAAAGACTTAAGGCTGCAAAACAACCAATGCTGAGAACTAAAATAGCATAACAATAAAGTTTATCCACCATCTTGTTCTACCCTTAGACACTCTTCGTCTGCCATTTTCATTTCTATCATTATCGTTATAGTTAAAAAAAAAAAAAAGAGAGAATATTTCGTTACTGTTAGTATTGAGAACTATTAAAAAGTATTTGATTAAGTTTTTAAATCAATATTATAATCATTTAGTGCACAATTCTGCATATTTAACACTCAATTTAACTTATCCGGTATCTCACACAACCAACACAATATGCAAGAAACAACTGCTGGGAATTGTTTCAGATGCTCTAAAGTATGTTAATTTCCAAAGCAAAATTACTTGTGCTGTGAATTTTAACGCACTTGAAAGCCTGTACTCTCTCTCGTTCTGGAGCACAAATTTTGCATGTCTGAAGAGCTGTGATTCATCTTAAGAAAACCCATCTTGTGTTAAATGGAATGGAAACTGGACTAAGTGGTCAAATGACAAGTACATTCATATTCAAGCTGTATTATAAATGCATGTACAGTAATTTACGTCTCTCAGCTACCACAAAAGGCTCTTGATAAGCAGGTAATTTGCTAAATGGACTCCTTTATCCAAGTATTCGAAGGGCGTTACAAGAAAAATCTGCAGAGGCATTAATGTGACGTAAAGGTCAAGCATTGTGACATACCTTTCAAATAATCCCGCCTAACTTGCGATATGATGAGGAGGCTGCTGGCAGCACTGTTCAGTGTGAAGCCCTTGATGTGGGTCTCAGCACTAAAAGAAGCAGACATTTAGAAAGGAATTACTGACATGCTTCTGATACGATAATAAATGGTTGAGCACCAAGGTGAAATTATAAAAACTACTGTTCGTATGTTAAAAATATTGCTGCAAAATATCGACCTGGAGACAGCTTTTGTGTTATCCTGTCAATGGTTATAGAAGGATAATTTTTTTTTGCATTCTGACAGATGACAAAGTTGGAAGTGAGCAACAAAAGAAACAAAGTACAAGATTTTTTTTAAACAATCGGTTCAGATTCTTGAATGCTGACATATTAGATGACTAAAATAACTGCATGCCCTGCATTGTTCTGTTGTATCCTAAGCTGGATACTTTTTCTTCTTTTTTCAATAGTCACCATAATTATAAAATGTAAAACTATTCTTTCAGCAATAAAAATGAAACATTTATTTTCAGCACTGTATATTTTAAACATAAACTAAAGCATATTATGAACTAACACCATATCATTTGGTTGATTAATTTTCAAATTTCTGTCATCTAGATGTATACAGTTTTTAAAGTGAACATACTACATTTGCTGCCTTTGCCATGTTAAAATTGTATTTCACTTATCAATTCTCCATCTCCTACAATACAAAACTTCATATATCTACAGTCAAGAGAACTTGTACTTTAATAACACCATTAAAGCTTTTCAGAAACTAACACTATGGAAGTTAGTCAAAGCAGACTAACTAGCAATCACGTTCATTTTATACTACAAAAGGCTCTAGTTCCTAAGTGACATATAGCCACATTTTTAATATACCAGGATAACTTTACAAATGTTCATTTCTAGATTACAAAATCTCTACACAGAAAAGCAGGGCATTGCCATTTACCATATCAGCAATCAAGATAAACCTCACTGATCATCTTGTGGCAAACAACTGAGCAGCCTACCTACTTGAATTTATATGTTGAGCGGATTGGGAGGTAAGCAGGGTCATTGCTAAATTATTCTCCTCAATCCCAAGAAAATCCTTAACACAGTACACAATATGACTATCCTCTCAGTCACTTTCAGCCTCCCAGGCTCACATATGCAGTCACTGGACTCAGGATTTTCTTACTCTCCCAACCAATCCTCTTAATCTCTGCCTAAGCACCCACTGCTCAGTTCCACCTTTTTTTTCCTTTGTCCCATCTGTCAAAGCCCTTAAGTCAACAATTCATGCATGAGACTGTAAATTACATATAACAAAGGATTTACTTTCTCCAATCTTCCAGTCTTCAGTGTGATTAAATAGATGTTAGCTACTATTACAGAACTAATCCATCATTCCAATACTCCTAAATTTCTATTTAAAACTTCTTGGACTAAATGCAGTAAATATTCCTTAAAACTAACTAGAATCCCAAAGCAACTGGACTTGGGCTCACCAACAGATCGGCAACCTTCTAGGTTTTTTTTCCAAATACTGAATAGGAGTGCAATTTCCTTCTACTACAAAATCACTTTCTTATGAAAGCTTCTCAGTTCTGATAACAGAATGCAACTTTTAAAATAATCGAACCCTTTTAAAAGACAAAAATTACTTATTTTGTTGCCTATGTTAATACACATTCTACTAATAAAACACTTCCAAGCTCTCTAAATATTATTTAAATTTCAAGTTTGGCTTCAAGCAGAGTACAAAGAAAAAGACGTTAGCTTACACAAATGAAGGTAGCTTTCATATATTTTATGAAAATATTAGGAGTTGCACAAGTTTCAGGCCACTGCACACATTTAGGCTTTGTAGGAGTTATCTCTCTGTAATACGAGGTTGGTAAAATTGTCGAGCATGCAGAAATATGTATGAAACACACAGATTTGCTGTTCCTCAACTGTATGCACACACACAATCACTTTCTCTATATAAGTGAATAATTTAAAACTTACAGATTTTTCAAAATGCTTAATGTAAGCATGACTGTTACTAGAAAATAGATACACAAACACCATAAACTGCTTATATTAAGAATGTTGTTTTCTTTTTACAGATGAAACAGAGCTGCCGCAGGCTTCTTTGAATGTTATTATTTGGCATTTCTATGCTATATGATTGAATGTGAGAGTTCTGAAAAGCACAATAGCTATTACTATAGCTGGCTGTGACTAGCGATCAAGAACAGAAAATCTTATTAAATCCCATTTTAATTTTCCCCAAATATCTTGAAGTTTCATAGGTATATTTCCAGTCCTTAAAAGCACGCTTCAAACTTTATTTAGTCTTTAGATCCCCCCTTCTTCGTTTTGCATGAGGATATTCCAAAACATTTTTCTTATCATCTGAAGGTGAATGCAGCCAGGGAAGTGTGCATGGGATGTGGCTATGGAGGACCCTCTTTTACCCCTCCTGGGAAACCTGCATGCTCGATCACCTCCCTGAAATGCCTGTACGCCAATGCACGCAGCTTGGGGAACAAACAGGAAGAACTAGAGATATGTGTGCGGTCGCAGGGCCATGATCTCATTGCCATTACAGAGACATGGTGGGATAGCTCGCATGACTGGAGTGCTGTCATGGCTGGCTACGTGCTTTTTAGGAAAGACAGGCCAGGAAAGCGAGGTGGTGGAGTTGCTCTTTATGTGAGAGAGCAACTGGAATGTATTGAGCTGTGCCTAGGGGTGGATGAAGAGCGAGTCGAGAGCTTATGGGCAAGGATCAAAGGGCAGGCTAACAGAGGTGACACTGTTGTGGGTGTTTACTACAGGCCACCTGATCAGGATGAGGAAGTCGATGAGGCCTTCTACAGACAGCTGGAAGTAGCCTCACGATCCCAGGCCCTGGTTCTCATGGGGGACTTCAACCACCCCGATATCTGCTGGAAAGACAACACAGCTAGGCACAAACAGTCCTGGAGGTTCCTGCAGAGCATTGGTGACAACTTCTTGACACAGGTGGTGGAGGAGCCAACAAGGAGAGGTGTGCTGCTGGACCTCGTACTAACAAACAAAGAAGGACTGGTGGAAGATGTGAAGGTTGGGGGCTGCCTTGGCTGCAGTGACCATGAGATGGTGGAGTTCAGGATCCTGCGAGGAGGCAGCAGGGCACCAAGTAGGATCGCAACCCTGGACTTCAGGAGAGCAAACTTTGGCCTCTTCAGGGACCTACTTGGAGGAATCCCATGGGTGAGGGCCCTAGAAGGAAGGAGTGTTCAAGAGAGCTGGTTAATATTCAAACATCACTTCCTCCAGGCTCAAGAGCGGTGCATCCCTATGAGTAGGAAGTCAAGCAAAGGAGGCAGGAGACCTGCATGGATGAGCAAGGAGCTCCTGGCAAAACTCAACCAGAAGAAGGAAGTATACAGAAAGTGGAAAGGGGGACAGGCCACTTGGGAGGAATATAGGAACGTTGTCAGAGTATGCAGGGATGTGACGAGGAAGGCTAAGGCCCGTTTGGAATTAAATCTGGCGAGAGATGTCAAGGACAACAAGAAGGGCTTCTTCAAATACATCAGCAGCAAGAGGAAGACTAGGTAAAATGTGGGCCCTTTGCTGAATGGGGTGGGTGCCCTGGTGACGAAGGATGCAGAGAAGGCAGAGTTACTGAATGCCGCCTTTGCTTCAGTCTTTACTGCTCAGGCCAGCCCTCAGGAACCCCAGACCCTGGAGGCAAGAGAGAAAGTCTGGAGGAAGGAAGACTTTCCCTTGGTGGAGGAGGAGTGGGTTAGAGATCATTTAAGCAAACTTGACACCCACAAATCCATGGGCCCTGATGGGATGCACCCACGAGTGCTGAGGGAGCTGGCGGACGTTATTGCACAGCCACTCTCCATCATCTTTGAAAGGTCATGGAGGACAGGAGAGGTGCCTGAGGACTGGAAGAAAGCCAATGTCACCCCAGTCTTCAAAAAGGGCAAGAAGGAGGACCCAGGGAACTACAGGCCAGTCAGCCTCACCTCCATCCCTGGAAAGGTGATGGAGCAGCTCATCCTGGAAGCCATCTCCAAGCATGTGGAGGAAAAGAAGGTGATCAGGAGTAGTCAGCATGGCTTCACCAAGGGGAAATCATGCCTAACCAATCTGACAGCCTTCTATGATGGAATGACTGGCTGGGTAGATGAGGGGAGAGCAGTGGATGTTGTCTACCTAGACTTCAGCAAGACTTTTGACACTGTCTCCCATAGCATCCTCATAGACAAGCTCAGGAAGTGTGGGTTAGATGAGTGGACAGTGAGGTGGATTGAGAACTGGCTGAATGGCAGAGCTCAGAGAGTTGTGATCAGTGGCACAGAGTCTAGTTGGAGGCCTGTAGCAAGCGGTGTCCCCCAGGGGTCAGTACTGGGTCCAGTCTTGTTCAACTTCTTCATCAATGACCTGGATGAAGGCACAGAGTGCACCCTCAGCAAGTTTGCTGACGATACAAAACTGGGAGGAGTGGCTGATACGCCAGAGGGCTGTGCTGCCATTCAAAGAGACTTGGACAGGCTGGAGAGGTGGGCAGAGAGGAACCTCATGAAGTTCAACAAAGGCAAGTGCAGGGTCCTGCACCTGGGGAGGAATAACCCCAGGCACCAGTACAGGTTGGGGGCTGACCTGCTGGAAAGCAGCTCTGCTGAGAAGGACCTGGGAGTGCTGGTGGACACCAAGTTAAGCATGAGGCAGCAATGTGCCCTTGTGGCCAAGAAGGCCAATGGTATGCTGGGGTGCATCAGGAAGAGTGTTGCCAGCAGGTTGAGGGAGGTGATTCTCCCCCTCTACTCAGCCCTGGTGAGGCCCCATCTGGAGTACTGTGTCCAGTTCTGGGCTCCCCAGTACAAGAGGGATGTGGCACTACTGGAGCAAGTCCAGCGAAGGGCCACAAAGATGATTAGGGGACTGGAGCATCTCTCTTATGAGGAAAGGCTGAGAGAGCTGGGCCTGTTTAGCTTGGAGAAGAGAAGGCTGAGAGGAGATCTTATCAACGTGTACAAGTATGTGAAGGGAGGGTGTTGAGAGGATGGGACCAGACTCTTTTCAGTGGTGCCGAGCGACAGGACGCGAGGCAACGGGTGCAAACTGAAACACAGACACTTTCATCTGAACATGAGGAAAAACTTCTTCACTGTGAGGGTGACAGAGCACTGGAACAGGTTGCCCAGAGAGGTGGTGGAGTCTCCTTCTCTGGAGATATTCAAAATGCGCCTGGATGCAATCCTGTGCAATGTGCTCTAGGTGACCCTGCTTGAACAGGGGGGTTGGACTAGATGATCTCCAGAGGTCCCTTCCAACCTCAGCGATTCTGTGATTCTGTGATTCTGTGAAGTGGGAATTCTGAATCACCAGAACACTGGGAACAAACCACCACCTTCTCTCTGCTCTTTCAATCTGCAAATCACTACTGATAACATCGGTAATATTTTGTGCATCTTCCTTACAAGGGTGTTTGAGGTGATGGGCGTGGAAGCATTCAGTGCATGCACAAATTTTCAGTAGAAAGTTTCAAACTTCTTTGAAGCATCTTTCTATACATCACCAAGATGTTCTGGAAATGTTTAGGAAACTATTTATGTTTTTCAGCATTCTTTGTATTTCTAAAACATGACCTTTTCATCTTTAATCTACAAAGATTTATCAGTCATTTCCATTTCTTGGAGCATAAAAATTGACAAACAGTTTTATTTTTTCCTTGATATACACCATATATCCATCAAGCACAAACATTTCTCACCATAAAGTCTAGTTACTTAGACTGATTTTTAAAGCTATTTGTCCTTTTGAATGCAATCGCAAACATTTTTCAATGATACTAAACATTTTAATGGCTAAATGAGGCTAAACATTTTTAATAAAACCATGAAAATAATGTCTTTTTATACTATATTGTTCTCAGACATCCAAAACTAAGTTGACAATAAAAAGTATTAGATTTTTACAGTGTCCTGTGCACCACATAAGTTACCTACAGGTACTTTCAAATTCACTGTATTCAGTCAGAAAACAAACTTTGAAAATCATTGTTCTTGTTTTCTAGCTGAAGAAGTTGAAAGACTCTACTTCTAAATTTTCGTTCTTCATAACTCTACTCTGATGACTAGTAACACTTTTATCTTGAAGCCCATAATCTGACCAGAGCAGACATTACATGCAATACTTAAAGAAAGTGGTATACCATACAACTCACTAAAGGTTAATTCCGATTCTAATAATGTATGGCAGTAGCTTGGCTTTATTTCAGGAGTCTAAGAGATGAATCTAAAGTTTATGGTCACCTCCTAGCCATTGGCATAACAGTCAAATTTACCATTTTGCATGTGGCAGGCAGCCAGCTGCCAGGGAAGGAGTGGATAGGGTAGGGTACCAGCAGGAACATGGGCTGAGGGGAAGGTTCAGGGACAGTTAAGTGCAGGAATCTTGTCTTTTTGGGTATTGCTCTACAGGAGAAAAGGAAGACATCCAGAACACTTCCAGTTCTACTGCCAAATACACTTGTTGATACTGTAAGTTGAAATGGGTTATTAGCAATACATACTGCCACTCCATCATCTTTTTTGATTTACAACATACTGTCCTACGAAACGGTGTATTTCTTACCATAATGCCTAGTTCCCAGTCATGGCCCATTTGCCCTTTAAAAGATTAGGACTTACCTGAAACTGATCCAGAAATTACTACATAAAATAAATAAATAATAATAATAATAAAAAAAACAATTAAAAATCCAAAATGAAAAAAGAAAAGCCTTACGTGCGTTTCACTTGGATGGCTTCTTCAAGACAACCCTGTGACAACAATGCTTTTATAAGGATGGCATAAGTACGATAATGAAACTCATTCTTCCCTTTCATTTTCTGGAAAACATTGTAGGCCTCTAAAAAAAAAAAAAAGTGAAAAGCCCAAATGAAGTGTCAGATTGTGATGATGTTGAACATAAAAAGAAGCTACCTTTTCATTGAAAAGTTTGTCCTTCTCTTACATCTTTGAGCCCAAAGCTGTTGTTCACAGCTTGTTCAAAGTTGCTTGTTCATAACAAGCAGCTAACGCCTTACTCCATAGAACAAAGTTTGCTGCTGCTGTTTTTCTATATGTAGCTGTTTCTTAAATATTCACACAAATGGTTAGAAGGGGAAGACTCAGGATTTTTAAAGCAACACCTAATTCTGGGGTATATAGTTACAGTGTCTGGTGCATGATCACAACAGCATTTAACAAATAATATAGGAGGTGATTCCAATATGGGGAGATCAAATTATTTGGCTATGACAAGATTTATACAAAACATACAATTTACAAATATACAGATATTTAACAAGTAAACTACGCTGCATTTGTTTGACTGATTAACAGTTTTATTTCATGCATTCACAATAACTGTCAGTGTATGAAAAGATGTTACCAAAAGGAGAAAAAATGATAAGCACACTTTTCAGTCATTTATTTTTCTGAAACAAGATTATGCAGCTATAAACATGCAGCTAAAACTGCTATCTAGACAGTAAGGAATGCTAGAAAGCTGTGTTAAGAACCACAAATGATCTTTAACATTGAAAACTTTGTGTGTTTCATTTATGAAAACTCAAAAAATAACCACCTTGCTAATTCAACTTTAAGCCACAATAATCTTTAAAACAACTTTTCAGAAATACTTTGAGTAGGACTACAAATTTAACAGCTATGTGAGAAGTTTTCTTCTTATACTTTGAGACTAAAAATGAAAACAGCTCATCTGAGTCTTACTGTCACACAGGAAGGATGATACTAATAGCATTTGCTACAGCGTGTTGTTGAGTTTTAAATTGGCATTCCCAAAATCAAAACTGTCGGTATGCCTTTTAGTTGAACGTCTTTAATCAAAGAGAATCCATTAAAAACTTCCTAAAATGTAGACGCAAAAATAACTATGTATGAAATTCATTACACAAATTCTTAGACTGAGTTAATATGAGAGTTACATTGCCATCCAAAATCTGCTAGGGACGCTTTGAGTCACGTTAAATATACATGAACTGAGATAAAGGTCGAGAATGCCACAGTAAAAATTAAATCAAGCTTGACGTATCAGTGAGTTTTATGCACATGTGAGAAAGACGGAAAGAGAAATAATGATTAATGTTTGACATTACAATGGCATTGTCAACCAAAAAAACAATAATCCAACAACGGCGAGAGGTAGGCAAGGTGTTAGAATCCTCCCCCTTGTTCTCTAGTAGGCCTGAGTTGTTCTGCCTGTTACAATGCGCTGCTCATGTAAGAAATGGCAGCATTTGTAAAGGCATGTTCATACCTAAATTTAGTAAGAAAGACATTTTTTCTTCTGAAGTCTGAAGTATTAGTAGATTAGCAATCATATTCAGCAATAACAAAACACCCTTTCACTAGTGCAAGGCATTACAACAGTAATTAATTATTTCATTAAAAAAAATACTGACTGGTGATATGTTCCTCCCTTGTGCTCATAAAAGCCTGTCTGAATTTTACTTTTTAAGCCAAGAATTCCTTACGTTTGGAGACACCTACAAAAGCTCTGCTAGCTTTGGACAAAACTAGCATTTCACCCAGTTTTACATATTGTTTCCCACTGGCTGGATGCAAAAATGGACTTTGTCACCTGCAGAGATGATGTCAAGAATGTTGCTATCAATGATCACAGCCCACAAAATATAACGGACTACTAGCAGTTGTATTTTATGTTTTTATTTTAAACTAGTCTCACTCTGTATAGATGTCTAAGACATATTTAGTTTCCTCCTCCTCTCCAGTTGATCATCTGTGACACCAAAGGCACAGGCCACTTTTCTAGAAAGAATGTTATCAAATGCATTCAATTAATTTTGTCTTTTTCTCAATGTTTCCCAATGAGAAATAGTTCTGCTATTTTCAGTATCCTTTGATTCCCAAAATTTACCAGTGTGAAAATTAATGTTTTCAGGAAATTCTTATGTCTGCCATAATACATAACTCTTAAATACAATCCATATCCAGAGTATGAGTTGTACCCCCTATATATAGAATATGCAGACTCCATCTCAGACTTCTCATCAGTGCTCCTGGGACTCAATAACACCAGTGTCATTTCACTGCCAGCAGAAGTTAACTGTGTGAATGACTGTCAGATTCTTCTTTTAAACCCAAACCTTAAAAATATGTGGGCAGAAGCTGCAAAATATATTGATGACACTGGGAAAAGAAAAGAACTAGGAAATTTGTATTTATAAATCTTAGTATTCAGCAATATTTTTTTTAAAACTATTTAATTCATTTTCTAATATGCTTTCATATGAGACACCTAGTTCCATGTCATAGCATAGGCAAAGAAAATAAAGAATATTAAAATATTAAGATGCTCTGCACCTTGGCAAATGCCAGAAATGGACTCAATTTTTTCCCCTTGAAAGGCACCAGTAACACTAGTTCTGACTCTCTGTTACCATGTTTTGGTATGAGATGGAAAGGTATGGATTTCTAATGAGTTCAACACAGACTGAGCCACAGGAACTAAACTGAGCTACACTCCTCCCTTCCAAGGCAAACGGCTCCTTTTGAAGGCAAATATCCAACCATAAGTTAATTCTGTTTTCAGTTGAGGCAAGGAAATTTGTACGGAAGAGGTATTCATTTTTCTTATCAGGACTGATCCCAATGATGACTCAATAAGCCTGTTTTATCTGTAAAGTGGCACCCAAAGGCACAGGGGTTTTGAAACTGTAAACTGTGGGGACATTGGATTTGATCTTTTGTTTACAATCAATATATTATAGCTTAAAAGAACACATGCTTTTAGCACCAGCTTTCTTTAGGAGAGAAGAGGAGGAGGAAAAGGTTTGCCAGCTCTTTAGAGAAATGCAGACAACTTTAATCCTTGTTGTAAATTAGCTAAAGATGCAAAGTGATACATTGAATCCTCCCTTCAAATAGGAATAGCCTTGCAACATTAAAACTAAAATAAAATAGACTAACAGATAAAGGCCAGGAAGAAGGACAACAATGATCATTTCCATAACACACATCTAATTAAATCCCATCTAATTAACTTCTTTGTCAAATCTGTACCTTAAATAAGATATCTAAAGTATCTTATGAAACCATACTTGATCTATTATTAAGACCTCAAAAGCAGAGAGAAATCCAAAAAACTCTGAACAACTTCTAATGGGTAACTTAAATTTGTCCAATACTGCTCTTGATATTAATTCCTCCTCACTGTATTTCTCATGTCTCCATACCATAAAACTTGTGACCAAACACAGTTAGATTTACTGGGAACCATACAAAGACCTAAAATAGCAAGAGGGAATTTTTAGCATTGATCCCATATATAAATTTAGTATCTGATGTTTAATGGATACATTTGAAAATAACTCAAAAATACAAGTTGAACAAAACGATCACCTAGAACGTGGTGTGTATTCAACAGTATAATGTAAACTACACAAGAACATGCCTGTAATTTTAAAATTGGCAGATTCACTGAAGATTGACTTTCAAATATCATTTAAAAACACCAGCATTTCAAATGATATTTTAAAGATTTTAGCATTGGTACTTCTCATATCAAATTACTGAAGCACAACATTATCACGTAACATTATCAGGTATCCTTACTAAAATACTAGCAAACTAACTTACTAGCAAAGGTTGGCAATCTGTTGCTCTGCACCTAAGCATTTTTTAAAATGTAATGCTGAGAGGAAAAACAGAACCCCCAGGTTTCCAGTTTACCTTTTGCATTATTTTTCTTGCAAAGCATCCTTATTTTCCTTTCTTCCAAATTAGCAGCCCTTGAACTTGCATCATCTTCTTGTCTAGGCTTTAAAACAAAAAGCTTAGTTAAGTTACTGTAATGCTATCTGTTAATATCTTCCAAAGGAAAGAAATGTTTGCAAAAGTATTGCTGGCACAGCACAATGTGCCAGTCAAGTTAAACTCAAATTACCTTAGGTACCTCAAACGGAACAACCTGACCATTTTTCTCAAATATATTTGCCATTAAGAGTAACGTTTTCTCACGAGGAACAACATTTTCTTCTTGAATTTTAGTCCAAACAGCTTCAGCCTTTTCCCAGTCACTGTTGTTGTCTGAAAAAAGATTTAAGTCTTCAAATCAAAGCATGTTTACAGTATATACACTCAGAGTGATTCAGAAAAGGTATCTTTGGAAAATATTTCATCAATTAATCATGTATTTCCACTTCATATGTGAATCAACTTGAAACATTCCTTTTCACTGTCAGTATACAGAAAATATCAGAAGATGCAAACAGAAAAAAACCCTAAATGACTGTACAAATTTTTAAATGAATGAGAAATCAACTAAAAAAAAAAAATTACAGTTTTCCTCCAATCTCTTCAGTTCCAATATTCTTTGTTGTTAATTGCAAAAACAGTTGGAATAAAATTTCAAAGTCATTACAAAACATTAACACTCTAAGGTACCATTAAGTTCTATTCTGAAATTCTGGAAAAGAAGTCCTCTAGGAATGTTGCTAATGAGAGACAGTATCCACATTCCTGAAGTTTACCACTTTCAAGTCAAAGAAATGTTGTGGGCCTTCAGGCTTTCCTTTTGCTAAGAAAAAAATATGCATATCTGAAGAGTGTAAAAGATACAAGTTTTCTAAAAGAGAAAATTGTAGCAAAATTGCTACCAAACTCACAGACCAATTCACCTGTTCTGAACAAGAATAGCAATTTATATGTGCACAAATGTACAAAACTGCAAACAAATAGAAAAGCTGGACTTCTTGTGAAAGAAAAGGGCTACTTAGAATTTAACTTACTATTTACATATAGCAGGTGGTTTCACATGTCTCCTATCAGAAGTCATCAGAATAGTAATGATTCCTAGTTTTAGGTCTTATTCATGGCTACCTATTCCCAACATCTGCTAGCCAGAATCTCTGTCAGTTCTGTATCTTTATTCAGAATCTCAGAAATTAAGAGATACATGGAAAAAAGGCAAAGACAGAAGGTGTATGATGGAATGAACCATTTGCATGGCATCTCTCAGCTTATAACAGCAGGTTTTCAGTTATTCTTTACCTGTTCAGTTAAGGAATTTCAGTTGTTTTTTTCTCAACTAGATTAACTTGCTCATGATTTTGATGATCAACAACCAGTATTCTAGATGGAAGATGCCTCTGAAACTGTCTCACTTTGCTTAGCCGAAAATTGTACCATTTCTGTTTAAAACTTGGCAAGAAACCTTGTAGTTGCAAAGGTCATAATGCTTAGTCTGGGAGTCAACAGCTTTCTGATATAGGAATATTCTTGAAGGAGACAGATTATATAGTCAAAGCTCCATTGGACTGAGCCATAGAATGAGGAGGCAAAGCTGGAGCAGCCACTTGGAAGCAGCTCCACAAAGATGGCATGAAGGCCACAGATACTTTCTAGCATTGTTACAAAGCTAGTTTTTCAAAGCACCAGAGATAGCAAACAATATTACAATGCAATATTGAAACATCACAGTGAAACATTTTCTTCCCCAGCAGCATCGGATTTAGGTAGGGAAAAAAACATGGATAGGTAACTGGACTGGTTCAAGATACAAGCCCACTTTTGACATGGCTCCAGCCTCACTTCAGCTTTGCAGAAGAGGCAGTGAACTCAGTGACTACCTTAAGCCAGATAAAAGATTGGTTTAAAGAATTGGATGCTGTAGGTGACATTTTTTAGGGACAGATTATGGCAGTTTAAAGAGAGAAAAACAGAGAATGTGTCTGACAGGTTTTCATGTGTTTGTCCCTCTATTTGGCACTTGGGATGCCCCATCTAGCGTACTGTGTCCGGTTTTGGGTTTGACAAGTATAAGAGAGATGCTGGCAACTTGGGCAAATTCAGCCATCAAAATATTTAGGGGGCTCAAGCAAATACAGTAAAAAGTTGAGGAAGATGGACTTCATGCAACTTGCAGAGAGCATGCTAAAAGGGTATCCAGGTGTTTTCTTCAACCACCTATTCGATGGTTATAAAGAAAACTGAGTCAGACTCTTCCTGGAGGTGCACAGCAAAGGATGAGAGGCGATAGTTACAAGTTGTAGCAAGGCAATTTCTGAGGCTGGTCAAACTCTGGAAGAGATCATTCAGGGAGACTGTCGAATTTCCACCCTTGGAGGCACTCAAAACTTGACTAGACAAGGCTGTGATCTACCTTTCAAGTTGTTCTAGCTCTGAGCAAGGGTTTGGCCTAGATAAACTTCTGAGGTTCTCTCCAACACAAATTTTTCTGTGATTCTACCAGCTGAACATTTTGTTTTTATCATTTTTGATCACAGCTTGGACTAGACTGTAGATTTTTCTTTCTTTATACTTAAAATGAATCTAAAGTTGTGGTTTAGGTGTATGCTGACAACTCTCTACCATACTTCTGCATGGGGCAGCTTTGACAGATGATCTAAAATGGTTGAAAGCAGGAGTGTGCATGGTTTTTGTCTTTTATGGTGACAGAAAGCCACAAATGTTTTCCACCTCTTTGAGTAGATGAAATTGGTTGTGTCTTTTCTTGCTGATTGAAGAATTTGTGTGACAGAATTTGATAAATTGTATATTCTTAGATTCTCTTCCTAGCAGACACACTGTCAGACTGAGTCACTGCTGGAGGGGAACAGGCTGCCTGTGAAGAAACAGGAGGACTTCCTCCTGTTGAGACAAGATTGTTTTTCAGGCCCAGTTGCTTTATGATGGTGAACCAGCATGTGGAAAGCCAGAATTGGGTAATGCTACGGTTTGGTTTTGAAGCTTTCTGAAGTTGTTCAGAAAATAAGAAGGAACAAAGTTCTCATAGGGTCCCCAGCCACTTTTTTGTGGAAGCACTCATCGCTCTTCTGCTTGTGGTAAGTCCAAAAGGGAAGCTTCCTCTTTGCTATATGAAAATAAAAAGGGGGCTCTAATAGTATTTTATTTAGGGTAATAACATTCTGAGGAATACATGAGGAGCAGCCTAAAATTCTTTCAAGCTCTGATGTGAATTTTTCCTTGAACAAATATATCAAATTGCTGTAATGGCTCCTTAAGAAATATACAGGACACTACATTTTATGTAATCATTCTGAAGTATGCAGCTATCCCTCTAATGCTAATTTTTTTATGTTCTGGTTTACTGTTTAATGTTGTTTAATAGCTAATCTTAAGAACACAGAATGTTTTTCACAAAATTTTGAAATAACTAGTATGAGCAAAATTTCCAGTATTTGTTATGATGTATGATACAGTACAATACACTGAAAAACAGAACAATCACAGACCGAAAAATACAGAAAACAAGAAATTAAAACCTCTACAGATGCATCATACAGTTTAAGACCATAGTATAAAAAACTTTCAATCAAAAAAAAATTTTGTTCCAGTCTCACAAATAATATGCAAGTTAGGTAGTGGTCAGTCACGTAAATTTAAAAAATCTGCACCTTTCAAAATCAGATCCAATTACAGTATGTTCCAGATCTTTATCAGCTATGAAGGTGTATAATAAATTAACAAAGTTGTTGTTCTTTAAGCATATTAAAACAAAAACAAATTTTCAAATCAGAACATAAGACAATAACATGGGATGGAAGACTTGTACTATGTAATTTCTACGATGCTACTGTGTTGAGGTCTGCAGATACAGAACTCCTGCATTCTCACCTAAGATGAATCAGAAATTGTGTCCATGCTAATTCTATACCAGGTCATCTCCTCTCCAATTCAGGGTTATTTCCCATTTCCAACCACAAAACAAAGCAAAACAAAAAACCAAAACCCCACTCTGATTACAACATGAAAAAGATCAGTTGCTAACTTACCACACAATTGAAGGAGATAGCAGTACATCTCATCTCTATCACATTCAAATAGATTTTGAGTTAATTCTACCAAATGTTCCAAAGTCTCCATCTTTGAAAAGAAACAAGAAAAAATATAGTTATACCTCAGCCAAAACACTCAATTATTTCTCTATTTATATGCACTTATATGCAGTGCGCATTCAGCTAAAATAATATTTCTGTTTAAGTATACACCAACATTTACACATAGGATTAAGTTCACATCAGCCTGCCACACATCCTTTCACAAACAAAAATCTGCACAAAAAAAAATTTCAAAATAATTATTCTTGAAATATAGTCCCAAACATGTAGAAGACATGATGAGTCACATACCTGATTAGATGATATACACTTTTTTGCAAACCACTGCAACCTTCCAGAGTGTGCTCTCAAGCCTGGAGTCTGCAAAATAACATTTCCAGAAGAAAAAACATTACTTAACATAGAACATTCTCAGCAAATGTAAACATAACTATATGTAGTCATAATGGAAGTTCACATTTTTCTTTAATATTAATGAGACTATGAGCTTACAATCAATCAAGTTCCACTTATGAGAGATTTAAAATTGTGACCATATTTTATTCAAGGCATTTTCCATTTTGGTTGAACACTGTTGTTTGCTATGACAAAAAGTATTGTTTTAAAATATGCTTCAGATAAATAGAAATACTAAATTATTTCTACTACTGCAGTAGAATATTTCTATTACCCATAGTAAGCATATCTGTTACTCATGGTAAAGAATTAAACCAAATGTTTGTAAACTGTCTTCACAAGGACAGGTTCATATTTAAAACCACGGTAGGATTTCAGCAACTGGAAAACCTTGCCTCTCCCATCTTAACGGCAACATTTGGTACTCCTTCTCTGCTAACATTAGTAATTTTCTTACAACTATTAAGATCTAAAAACACTATTGTTTTTTGATTTTGACTTCTCTTCTACTGTTCAGTAAGAAAAAAACCATTAAGTTACAGAGTACTAATCGCACTATAACCAGTTGCCAATGCAGATGCTAGGTGTACTAAGGTAATTCCTGTGCCAGAAAAGAGCAGAGGCTTTCTCTAAGCATATCTACAAAGGAAATGACATGATATAGTTAATACGCTGTGGTTCTTTCTGTCATTAATCTTCTCAGGTTAGATGAGCCTTTGCTTATTCATTCCTTTGAGTAGACTACAGCCACACAATACACATTCTCTAAAAAGCTGCAAGTCTTTGGAAGCTCCACCTAGTATAAACTAGGTGTCTGTGCCTTCTCAGCATGGCAGACCATCACAAATACATCGGTTTCTCCACTCTCAACAGCAACACTTTATAATAAATTTAAGAAAATTTAAAATTCTTACAGAAAAATGTTACAGGCGTTCCATTGTCTAAGTCCATGGCATTTAGAAAAATTATAGAAAAATAACTGTGTGCAAAGCATCCTGTACTTTCATGTCTTATCCCTCCCTTCCATACAGTACTCGAATTTTCTTTCCTTCTCTGTACTGTCTTGTTTCAGCACAAGGATCATTTAGGGAAGAGAGGACTCTGCTTTCAGTTCAGTGGTCTAGATTCACATTGATACAACCAAAAGTGATTCCAAGAAAATGTCTGCTCATCCCTATATAGGCGCATGCTAGTGTTCTGACTCTTGAAGGGTTTTAGCTGTTCAGATATAAGTAGTCTCTACTTTAAGCGTTTAGTGCAATTTCTACAATTCAAACACAATTCTTGCAAAAAATGCAAGAGGCAGTTTGAACAAAAAGCTGTGAAAAATATTGAATCTCTGTTCCGAAACAGTGTAAACAATTACCATTGAAGAGCCAATATACCTTCTGGCTTTTTAAAACAGACAAATAATATACTTTCTCCTGTTGTCTCCTCCAACACCTGAATTTGTAAAAGTACAATTTTGTAATTCTTTTGTAATTACCAATTACCTCTTCCTGTGATAACTCAGCTTACACCAGAAAACCAGCACGTAAAGATTCAGTTAAAAATATCAAAATTTGCTAGAGATATAAGAAACAGTGCTTTGCAGAGTAAATATCAGGGCCTATCACCTTGCCACTCATCCAAACCAGTTTATGCAATCACTGAAAGGAATTTAAAACAAAACACACACACACACACACACACACACACCCCAGCCAAACCCCAGGACCCTAATCCCCCCACCCAGTTCCTGAGCGCAGACAGTCTTCTCTGAATTTCACTGTACTGGAAAAATAGTCTCAAACAAGAGGTTATAGAAAAATAGTGGCTTCTCATGGATTCAAAAGTGGTATATAATAAAATCTAAATGGAAAAATCAGCAACTATCTGCAAAGCAAAACTGTGTTTATCTCAGTTATTCACGTTTATAGGTATCTGTTCAGTGCTTTTCTAAGACCCACTGGGCAGTTACACATCAAATATGCTGAAAACTGAGCCAAGAATTAACATCTTACACAACAGGCTCTTGAAAATGAAAAAGAAAATAGTATGTTGCTTGCATTTGTAGCTAATCCTCTTTGGGACATGGCAAAATTCAAATGCTGAATTCACGTACAACTTCCAATACCATTGCTGATCCGAATGCCAATGAACTCAGCAGCTCCAAAGCTACAAACTTTTTATAGTAAATCCTTTCCTGTTCAGAAATGATTGATGCGTCTGTCACTACACGGACAGCTGAATTATACAACAGATATCCTTGTGTTTCATTTTGAAATTGAGAAGTGTTTTCACATACTGCAGGTCTCAAACATCAAAAGAACATCTAGGTCAGATTAACTAAATCTCCAGGGCTTGCCTGATAGTCCATATTTGTAGCTTATCCCTTACCATCTTAGGGAATTTTAAACATCGCATTTAGCAGGAAGCAGACTTTCTTCAATATAGCAGACTAAAACAGAGAATAAAAAAATGCAAGGACTACAAAAAATTTCAGTAAAAACCTGTTACTCTAATTACTCTTCCCAATTTCTATTTAAAATACTGCTTTTGTCTCTTTCAGTGGACAAAACAGATCTATATTTTTGAGTTTATTAATATTTTTATTATATTTTGTCTTTTTTTTGCATTTTTAAGAAATTCACTACCTTAAAGAGTAAAACAATTACTGAGAGTCTCAAACAACTAATGCAGTGTATAAACTAAACATGGATGGTTTGTTTTTTTTTTTAAATTCTCCTGGAGTATAAAACAGCTGTACTGTATCAGACCAAAGATGCATCTAGCTTTTTATCCTCTTTCTGACAGTGATCAAAAGCAGATGTCTACGGGAGAATACAAAATGAAGGAAAACCTATGCAGTACTTCCCCCTTAGTGCTCTTCCATTCTCCAGCAATTTGTGGTTCAGTGGTTCAGACTGCTTCCAGTAAAGAATTTCTCTTCCACGAACTTTTCTGGTTGCCTCTGGAACCCACACAGATTTATCATCCCTAACACTTTTTGGCAAAGGGTTCCATGCCTCAACTACTCTCTGCAGAGAGCAAACAAACAAAACCCCACCACTTCTTTGTTTTTAACCTAGCTTCTGCCATCTTTGCTTGAAGCCCCTAGATTTTGTACTGTAAGACAATGAATTATTGATTTTTTTTATCCTCTCCATTTTCACTCATGATTTTATACAAATGATATCTAAAATATGTCCCTGTTCCACTGTTTCTTTTCCAAAGTAAGGAGAACTCACCTACTTAGTCAATCCCTACTACTGAAAACATCCCATACTTTTGATCACCTTTGTTACTATCTTCGAGGTTCAATATGTATTAATTCATTCACTGATTCTATACCTTCATGCACAGAAAGGAAAACTAACCAGAGAAAAATAAACCTGCTGCATCTTTAGATAAACTCTTGCCAAGGAAGCATTCAAGTCATGTGAATGCAATGATTCCAACACATTGAAAACACCTGATGGGGTCTCACCTTTCTCAGAAAAAGCCATTTCAGACAGGCAGCTGAAGGGTTCTAATCACTAGAAATTCTCTTCTGTACTAACATTTCTATTTGAGCTAATTTCTGCATAATACACTTGAAAGAAACAGACTATCCAGTGAAATATTGGCCTGAGAGAATTCTATTTGATGTTTTTCCAGATATTTAAATACTACCATAGAAATAGTTACGTTTTGTTTAGTGTTCTGTAATTATTACAGCTAGTAAAACAATACATCTATATTCTATATTAATCAGCACAGGACAAAACCTTCAAAAAGTTTCTTCTCTAAAGAATTTCAACTTTACCTTTATACAGAGGGTTGTTTTTAAATAAAAAACAGCTTTTCAAAAAAAAGGTCCTTTTTGAAAAAGCAACCAAATAATTTACAGAAGAAATATAGGGAAAATACTTCTTCACTTCTCTCTAGTCTCTTAAAGCAAACTGAGGGGCTTTCAGAAAACTGAAGTGTTGAGAGTATCCCAGAATGGTAACACTTTTGCTGTAGCTGGCTTTGGATGCATAATTATTTGAAACACGCAAAAAAATTTTTTTTGACATACATGTCAGAATGAGAAGATGATTACTGTGTGGTTTTAACCCTCCAACATTGCACTTCCAAACTATTGTTTTTTGCTGTTTGGCTCAATCTCATCTGGTTGGCAAAATAAGTGTTACACATCCTAGATGCCTCCTGGACAACTTATTCTAGTCTTTCACAATGTAAAATTGCTATGGATAACACACTCATTTTAAACATTCAAGTTTAATCCTGCCCTCCTTAACTATTCTTTATTTTCTTTCCAAAATCATCCAATCTTTTCTTTGGAAAACAGTTCTATGATAACTGACAATCCAACCATTACTAAAAATATTCAAAAGAAACAGCCTAGTTTTATAAACCCCATCAGTACTGCACCTTCTGATGGTATTTTTTGGACAGACAGATCCATCCATCCCTCTCTTTGCAGCTGAATAATCCAGTAATAATAAGAGACAGCTAATGCTGCTAAGAAAGAAGAGAGTTTCACAATGAGTTATATCACAGCCATAACAGACTTATGTTACCAGCACCAGAACCAATTACCGAGATTTAGATACCAAATAAATGCCTTGCAATAAAATTTGTTACTTTTCCAAACAGACAGCCTTAAACAGACAGCTATGAGAGCTGATGTATGTCATTCCTAACAGCTTTCTCCAATGTAAGCATCGCTGAAAATAACAGTTGATGGCAAGTTCTTAATTTAATGACAGATTTTTTTCCTTGATTCCCCCAAAATTTCTATAATATCTCAAAAAATTCCATGCAGCTTCAATGAAGCCAGAGATAGTTTTGCACAGCACCTTACTTGAACGAATTTTATTTTACATTGAAAGCTGGTAAGTGAACACTTGCTTGAATCCTCCTCTATGTTAACTCTCGGCCAAATTCCTCACTTTCACTACGAAGTATGTGTACTATTTAATCAGGAAGTTATAATGAACATTTATATATGAGTTTCTGCATCTTACATAATAGACTGTTTACAGTCGATATCAGATGGTTAAAATAATCTTATACTTCTGCTACACTTTCGCCCATTATGAAATACTCCTTTACTTTCAAATAATAACGTATTAGTCTTAAAAAAATTTTGATTTAAAAATGTTTAAAAAAAGATAATAAAAATCTAAATAATTTAAAATTTCCCTTCAGATGAATGAAATAAGTATACCACTTTGCTGTATTTCTTAAGTTATAATCTTTATATCATAAGTGAAGTACCACTGTGAGACATACAGAAAATGCAAGAGACTGATTTGATTCTCAGCTCTGCATATATCAACTTTTAGACTACACAGTAGTTCAGAAGTTTGTAAGAGATGTGAGCTTTAAAGACCAAGGAGCTCTTAAAAAGGACTGTGCATTAGAAAACTTCTTTTGTATTGCAGCCATCAGATTGTCCAATAAAATACATTACATTGTCCAATAAAATACACCTCTCTGTAGAAGCTTTGCTTTTCTTAAAGCCACTGCACTATCAGGATAGTATTACAGCTAGGAATATCTATGGCAGGGATTGTCCTCTAATGGAAGTAATGCTTTTTCTGCAAGTTCATTTTCCACCTAGAAAGAAGGCATGCTCTTCTGGATTTCAAAAATGGTTTTGCAGCGATGGTATGGAAAGAGATCGTCATTTGCTTCATTTCATTCTTTCCGAACAGTTCTCAAGGTTTTGTTTTGTCTATAATTAAGATGGGATTCCTCTGAAAAAAAAAGGGGGGGGGGAATAATTGCTTTGTTCTTTGTAAGCAATAATGCTGATTTAACGAGAAGCTGATCTGAAGCATCCTGATATTTGCACAACTATTCAGCCAAGGGACAACTATAATAAAATTTGAATACAATTGAATCTGTACCTTTAACATGACAACTTTTCAGACTAGGGCAAGTACTCCAGAGTCTGAGTTCTGAAAATTATGAGTTGCTCCACATACAAGTTATGCCTTCAAAAACTAAACAAGTATAGAGTATTTGATATATTATTTGTATTGTATGGTATTTAATGAAAGACAAATGGCCACATGCCTACATGATTATCCCTCCTATATCTCCTGTTGGGAGTGATTACATTCAAGTTCATGTTCTCCTTTCTGCCTATCCTACAGTCAACTGAGTTAGCAACTAGACTACTTGTACTGGGTTAATTTTTTACATAAAAAACAGCAGTAGTTAAAAATGAAAAGAAAACTCAAAGCTTCCAATCTCCAGGACTTAACACTTACAAGAACAGAATGGTAACAAATTCCATTCCTAAAGGTGTTTTCCTGAGCTCACTAAAACACTGCTAGACTGCATCAAGGAGAGGGAAGAGAGGGAGCCACCCAGGGAGAGGGATAAAACAAATCTGCCACTGGAGGCCAGCTGCTCTCGTTGGAAAATGTACGTCAGCTCTCGTTGAGAGAAGTCATGAAAGACCAACTTTTACTGTTTACTTTGTCCCTAAAGTAACATCAGTTAAATAATTTGCTAACTTTATAACCAACACAGTAATTACTATTTGATGAATAAGTATACACGACCTGACTTCTTTCTTTTGAAAATATCTTTAAATATCCTCTGCTAGGCGAGACTAAGATGAAAACAGAACTGATTATTTTCCCAAATTATCAGAAAATAAGTAGGAAAAGGCTTTAAAACATCAGCTTTACTGATGATGGCTGAGTCTGATGTATATTTAAGTACTATTGGAATATTCCAAATTTATCAGTAAGATTGCTGAAAGAAATTATGAAGTAAAATATTACTGTTTAATGAATTTGTAGAGTAAGAGAAGTTCACAAAAAATAATCTTGCTTAAAGAAAGGGTGAAGTCAAAAATACAAAAACTCTGCTCAAAAAATAAAATTCCTTGAGGTTGTTCTGGGCTCAAAAATTTGCTCTTTGCATTCTAATGTGGTTTTATGTTGTAGGATGAACCCTAAAAGCATTAAAAACCTCAGTATTATCTTCTCTCTAACAGAAAATCCCTGGAGCTAAGAACCGATGCACAGCTCTTACCAAGGTCCCATCTTCCAAACACATTACCCCTCTCCTTTTCCGGAAGGAACTGGTTCAATAGTCATCTCCTTTATTTTTCTATCAGGAGCAATGAATTAAAATTCACTAAAATTTACTTACTTGAAACAAATTAACCTACTTTTCTTTAAAAAATATATATAAAAAAATCAATATTTAGGAACTGTTAAATAACATGCACTGAACCAGTAAGCACATATTTAACCCACATACACATATGCATATACATGTAGGAACAAAAACAAAATACAATTTCAATAATAGCTGTATCAGAGTCCAGTTTCACAGGGAGAAGTAATACTTTTATTAGACTAATGGGACTCAGTAATAAGAAAAAAATAATCTTTTCTTGTAATTATAGGGCTTGTGTGCCTAAAAGCTCTTCATCCTTTCCCCTCCCTCCCAGCTGTATACAGTTACTCTAATAAAAGCTATTACATCTCTGTATAAACTACTCCTCAATCTCAGACCACAGTATAACTACCTTTCTATTACAATTCACATTAAGCATTCACCAACATTTAAATTTTGTTCTAATCACTTCTCCTCTTTTCCTAACTGCACCGAAAAAATTCTTTGTAGCTGAATTCTGACACTAGATATAATCATCATTAAGCCACACATTAAAAATATAAATCCTGCTGCTACAAATCAAGAAAGCATCTTCTTCCAATAGTTTTATCTCCAGCATAAAATCAGCAAAACTCAATTTTACGATGTAGATTTTTATAAAAGCAATCTGGATGAAAGAGGGCTGTAATCTCTCAATATCAAGTAGAAATACTCTCGTTTTTATGGTAGATTAAATCCAATGGCAATTGGCATCTTGAGGCCTACTGACAGTGGATGTCAAAATTCTTTGCTTAAATCTATTTACCTCCAGAATTAACCTGACATGTGTTGATAGATATATTCCCGTACACTAAACTTTAGACTCACTCCAAATAGTTCTTTCATCAGGTCTTGAATTTCAACAGCAAATACATTTTTTTACATTTATTCACATTGGAAGGACATTTCAGAAAAAGTATCTCACATCCATCTGCCTCTCGATTCTTCACAAACACATCTTTTAGTGAGCTATGGTACAATATATTTAACTCTAAGGCAGAAGATGAGAAAACTATCTGCAAGTCAATTCTGGTGAAAAGACTTCTGAAGCGGCGCACTATGCACTGGACTTTCCAAGGGAGGTTCCTCCTGTGGTCGCAACCCTACGCAGCCCAAATTGCTACGGAAATTCTGCCCTATGGGTCCGAGATCTTTTACTGTCTCCCAAGCATAATAATCCTCTCTCTGCTTTCACTCGCAGGAAAACTACCAATTAGACAGAAACAAGAGCTGTAACTCTCTTACAGAAGGAACCATTTTAATTTATTGGCTCATTAAATGTTTAATGTAGAAAGATTTCAAGAAGTATCTGTAATAAAAAAAAGTCAAGCTTCTCTACAAACTCCCTAGTTTGTATCACAAGAGTGCATAAGCTTCTCAGATGATTAAAAATGCCAGTGATCTGATAACTGTTTTTTACAAAAGTATTTTGCTATCCAATGCTACAACCTCCCTGCCCTGCAACAGTTTCCTTACCTTGAAAGGAGTAGAATTAAAGTTGTAAAGATTGTATCTTGACAGCGCAGTGCTAACAGAAAGCTAGTATTAAAATAAATGCTAATATGCACATTCTTAGAAAGACCTAGAAAAACAGGAATTCATGTTTACAGATTTTTGGACAGGTACAGGGGCAGAAGAATGAAAGAAGATTTAAGAGGCATCTCGTTATTTTTTTAAAGTGTTCCATGGAAAGAGGAAATATTCACATTTTAATCAAAAAACCTAGTTTATGAAGTATTTTTGGCTCACGTTAAAGAAAAGAGAATCATGCAAGTCAGTAGATAATGCCGCAAAGACAGAAGAAGTCAGCTGCCCTTGCAACAAACGATCTGAAGAGTGATACATAATATTAGGACGATATTTTTACACAGAAGAGACTGAGATTACTTGATTCATGTGAGTCTTCAGAAAAATAAAAAATTGCAGAATAGTTCTAATTTTATATACTTTTTAAAGTGTCCTTTTAAGAAAGGGTTACCTGAAGAGACGGACAGGACTATCTAAAGAGACAGGGCCAGGGAAATTTTAGGAAACTGTTGCCAGCCATGAGAACTCGAAGTTTTAGATGCAGTTGTTTACAGTATTGTACAACCTTAACACAGCTGCTGTCAGCAGTGCTGCCTGCACCATCACTGGAGCACGAACTCGCAGAGGTTTAGTTCTGTTTGCATTACACTGCCATTCCAAATCCTAGCTACTGCTTTTTTTGCACATTTATAAAGTAAGTTCAGAACAAAGAGCTTCAACCAGTTAAGCCATCACAACAGATTAAAAATTACAGAGAGGTTGATCAACTCTTCTACTGAAAGATTAAAAAGATTAATAATGTAAGATAAACACTCATTAACTATTTTATTCTTCTGCTTTCTTTCTCTGGAGTTCTGATAATGCAAGTTTTTGGTTTTTTGGTTTTTTTTAAGAGGGACTTCATACATGAATATACAAATCTTTGATAGTTTACTTACTTTTTACTTCATATCTTATGCAGTTAACCTGTACTTCTGAGAGGGGCTCATTTCCACTACAGAAGGATTCATCACTGGTTCAGAATTTTGCATATTTTAGTCACAGGTGTCAGGTGTTCATTTTTACTTCATGAAAACATAGTTCAGACTTTCCTTAAGCAGATTTTAAGAACTGCTTGCTTGAATCTCTGCTGCAGGACTGTTAAGAGTACTTAACTACATATAAACCCTGTGCTTCTACCAGAAAGAGCCAACAGCAGTCTAGGCTATAATGTGGCGTAACTGCACACAAATTTAAAGAATATTTTGACAATAGGACTGAGCATGAAAAATAAATGAAGGAAAAGGGTAAATCTAGAAATATTTAATCATCATGAAGGCTAATGGCTGCAAGTATGAGTTCATAGTGCAAAATTCAGAGATGACTTAACAGCTAAGTTGGACACAAAACTACTATATTCTAACTGTTTTAGGTAATGAAACCATTTCAAGATAAATTTCCACACAGCATATAAGGAAAAAGCAGATTAATGGCTGGAGTGGGGAAGGAAGCAGATTTTCCTAAGGTAGTGTAATAATCCCTTTTTCTTTTCCCCCTCTCCTGAGTGACCTTCTCAACAGTCCAGTCCAGGAGAAGCCAACAATGGGTTAAACATAAGGGAATCCCAGTTTCCCAGTTCTGACAACAAGGGAAGAAGCTATGGTTTGGACAACAAATAGAGGCAATTGGCTCCAGCAAGTTCCCTAATCTTTTACGTACCAGGCTTATGACAAGAGTACTGGGCCAAGAAATTTTTCCAGACTCCAGGTTCTACTACTGTATTTACCAGCTCTGGAGCAAAACACATGAAAAACTACACAAGATCTCTCTCCTTGAGAAAATTTAGTTAGATGATACCAAAATAAGACAACATTTTAGAACATGATAGGTAAAGAAAATATTTTTTTCAGAACGTACTTCTGTGCCAATCCCATTTAATGAAACTTCACCTCTGCTTGCAGGATTTTCTTTTAGCCTTTAGTTTTAACATATTTAGTTAAAACCAGAAGGTATTCACTTTTTTTTAAGACAAAATCTGAAAAACAAAACTGAAGAAAAAAGTCAATTAAGCCACAATTTTCCAAAGTAACCAAAGCTGAACTTGACGACATAAGAAAAGTTCTCCTGTGCCAATCTAAGGGGAAGAAAACTGTACCCAACCTCACGGTAAGGGGCGAGAAAAGAGATGTACCAAACTGTTTGGGTAAGATCACCTTTGAAGGACTTGGGAGAAAAGTTGACTTTATCAGTCGAGGTACAACTAAGAACTGAAGACTAAATCATGCTTGGATGCAGTACTGCACCCAACCCCCTCTACTCACATAACTCTCCAACAACGCTTGTTCCCAATGGAAAGCAAGTGGGCATCTACGAGCACATCCTTCTACCAGCGTAGCTCCAAGGGCTCATGAATCTCCAGGCATGGCTAGATTAAAAGAGTTAGGTGCATTTTTTGCCTATCTCTTTCCTCCTTTCTATCCACCTTTAGTTGCCTTTTACTCTATCATTCTCTGCTTAGTCTTGCTGTTCTTCCAGTCTATTCAGCAAGCAGATGCGTCCCCAGATCTTTCAGCCTTCTTGCTATGACAATCTTCCACAAGATGAGCTATATACACGCATGCACAACACATCTGTTACCAGATCATGTATGTACACAACTCTGCAACCTCATTTTTATAATCTCACTCAAATCTTCCCCTTTTGCCATTCCTACTTTTGTTTCCCAGTTACATTTTACTGAAGATTGAGACATGTTATTTGTCTTAGCCCAGGGCCTTGAGCTGCAAATTTTCAAAAGCAGTAGCTCTCACTAACTTTCACATAAGCATCCAGCATACATCAGATTTCTACAAATGGCAAGAACAGGCCAGTGGTCTCCAGTAACACCCCATTTAACAGATCACATCCCTCCACGGTCTTTGCTCCCTTAGCTCCTAAAGGAGCCATCTTCCAGCTTCATTACTAACCCTTTAAACGCTCATATAATAAATGATATTAGTAAAATCAGTTGACCACCATAATCAGCAACACATGATAAAAGTACATGTTGAAAGGTAATCCATGCCTAATATGCAACAATAACTTCTAAAAATAGAAAGTGGCCCCAAATTTAATCATCTTTGCTGAATACTATTTCACAAGAAAGGAAAATAGAGAAACAATCTGTGATGACCAACAAGAGAAGGAATTTGATTTCAGAAACCACTGGATTAGAGAAAAGGATAAACATACACCTGGTACTCCATCTTCCACATTATACACGTTAAGGCTTCAACAATAAAATAACCTCCCAATGAAACTAAACAAAAGCCAATAGTCAATTTGTTCTGGGTTAAAACAATAAAAGCCACTTGCTGCTTCAGCAAAATACTGATTTTAAGAATCATTTCTTCCCTTTCAGAAAAAATTCTTTGAAAATACTTAACATATTGTTATATTATGTGCTGTTTTAAGTATATTATATATAATTCATTTTTTGACACTTCATCTACTGGTAAAATACATGCACAATATTCCTAGGCAAATTCCTGTATTCCTAAAAATTCAGGAATTTAGAACATCTTCTCAACAGCATATACAAAACTCAAATTCAGACTTTAGGATTTCCTGGTCTTACTTAGCTTCCGTAATCTAAAGAGCATAGAAAGTGAAATAAAAGAGCCAAACTTCCATTTAGTCTCCAGATACTAAGTGTTCAGCTTTACAACTAAGTCTGTATGTTAGTGGTTACTAATACTTTATGATCAATCACCAAATACCAAATATTTGCAGAGATAAATTGGTACCTATTAAAAAAGGACAAAAATTTCAAAGCAAGAACAATCATAATTTGGTTACTATCCTATTCACGACTGAACTGTAGCCATTAAAAGAAGTGTTAAGAAATTAAATGCCAGTATTGTGAAAGACTGAGTATTAAAGAAACAGATGCTAAATCACACAAAGTATCAAGCCTCCTATTTGTTTACTATTATTTCCAATTCTCACCAAATTTCACCCTTGTTCTCCCTCCTACATGTTTTAAGCACTGTAAAAAAACAAAACAACAAAAAAACCCCCCACAACCAAAAACTCAGTGTGTCATCTTCTGTTAGATACTAACATTTGTATTCTTCTGTATTCTTAAGACTTCATGAGGTCCAAAAAACCCTCTCAAAACAAAATATCAATGCTTGCCTTCAGAAGTGCTCAGCATTTTTTATAGCAGAACAATATTGTTTCAGCACAGGCCAGCAAGGAGATCTTCAAAGATTTTTTAAATGCCAGAATTCTATTAGCTAGTAATTCAAATAAGTATAACTGGTATCTCAAATATTTTTAAGTGAATTAGGAAAAAAAATTACTTTGTCTTAGGAAGGAAAAAAATAGACAAAAAGTTAGGTCAGAGTTGTGTATGTACATAACACAAAAATGAAGTGGACAAAGTATTGCCTCTCTGCAAGATCCCACCTCCCACACATGAAATCGAAAACTTATGCAGCATTTAAAAAACATATTACTGTGTTAAGAAAAATAATCACAATCTGGGCAGACTCTGCAGCTGCCCCTTTGACTTATCAATTTCAGCAAGCACAATTTCAATCAAGTCCAGATAAAATATACTAATCCTAAATAGACCAAGTTTGTCACCTACCACTTCCTATAAGCTGCTTACTATACTGAAAGAGAGAGAGAGAGAAGAAATGCTAAATTAAATGCCAAACAGTAGCAGACAGCACTTGTTTGGCTGATTAACTTGTAGACAAGCATTACAAATAAATCTGAGCATGGTCTGCAGCAAGTTAAATTCCAGTGCTTTTAAGAACAAAGAATTCCTTCGGAAAGAGGATTAGCAACTTTACACCCAGGAATGCCAGTTTAATTTAATTGTTCCACAATCCGATATTTAATATGCAAATATCATTTTGATATGTAACAGTGAATTTGACAAAGTAAGGAAACAATTTCAATATACAACCAGACTGTCTCTCTTCTGAACTGTAATTATACACAATAAAGCTGGTCGAGGCTTTTTTTTTTTTTCATTATTGGGATTGAATTCTATTAACATGAATCAGAACAAGTCTAATTAAAGGTTAAAAACTTCAAATGTTTCTAATTAAGAGTCTAAATAGCTGCACGATTAGAGTAATATAGTTAAAATCCCACCTCAATGACCTTCCTGGCCTCTTTGTATTTTCCTGTTTGCAAGAAGGCAAAGAAGAGATCATAAAGAGCCATCATGTCACCATATTCTCTGCTTATAAAATCTGAAACTAAAGAGAGAATAAACCTCATTAATTTACTAAATATACTGAAACATTTTAACACATAGCCAGACATTAATAGTGGGATTCTCCAAGAAACACAAAACTCCAAGAAAAATCCATAAGGAAATAAACTTTGCAACATTAGGAAGAATTATAACATATTACATAATCCGTTGTAGTTTGGCAATTGAGCATATTTATTTATTTATTATCAGCACTATATTTTGTAGTTATTACAGTCAATGAATTAGGCAGACTATACAACGGCATTCTCTACTTGTGCAGAGTAAGTATTTCTCAACTTCACAACTATTTGAGACAGATGTGAACAAGTTTTTTCTTAATAGTAATATGTAGATAGAAGAAGTATTAGCACTAATCATCATTACTGATAGCTTGATACTCTATTATCTAAACATTAGGATTCACTATATTTAAAATTAATATGAATTGTCAATCTGAAAAAAAAGAATGTAGGCATCATTTAGCTGTTTTAAGATTACACATATACACACACACGATTTTTCTTTCATTTGAAAAAATAATGATATACAGATCATGGAAGAAAAACCTCCAAAAAAGATTCTATGTAATCAATAGACAGGATCTGACTATATGCAACTAACCCTTTTGCAGAAGATCAGCATCTCCTTTCTCTATCAGTCTACAATAGATGTTATGAAGCTGCAGAATTTTACCATGCTTCTTATAACAGTCCATTAAAGCTTCCAGAGCTGCAGGCATGTCATCCCTTGTGGAACAAAACAAAACACAAGGTTAAAAACAACTAAATATTCCAGAAGCAAAATTTAACAGGAGTAGTGCAGGTTGAAAGTACTTTTGTCTTGAAAATTTCAAGGACAATTCATGCAGAAGTATATAATACAAGAGAGTGTTTTTTAAACACGCCATAGTTACTTTTAAATTGTAATATGAATTTCAAATTAAAATTACGGTAAACTGCTATAGGTAAAGTTTTTCTACACACAAATACCATGCATGCTAGATAGCCACAGAAACGAAAACAGAATTACAGATTTATCTTTAAACCTCTTAACTGTATAGTTTTGAGCGTATGACTACTGCTCGCTACAAATTAATCATCATCAAAAGGTTTCAATGATACATATGTAGTTGTATTTGATTTTTGAAGTAAAATTCTTAAGTTCTACCATGCACTGTTGTAACAAACTAATGATTCCAGGACAACTTCAATTTATATTTAAGACTTCACTTTTTCTTTTCAATAAATAACATTGTGCACCTTATATTACCTCCAAATGTCTTCGTTTAGACATTTTCAATTTTCAAGTACTTTGAAATTTATCCACAGCATTTTTTTTCCCACTATAAAACTTCAGGTTTTTAACTAAGTTAACCAAAGCTCCTTAGATTGCTTTATACTTGCTTCACACCTTTACAGACAAAATAATTTACTAATATTTACAAATAATCACATTGATTTCCATGCTTTTGTCACAATTGTGGGACTTGTATTTTTCCATAACGCAGCTGTAAAGCCATAAAAATCATCAGATCAGGAATTAAAAAAAAAAAAAAAACCAGCAAATACAACTTTAAAAATTGTAAACCGTGCAACTAACAGAACTAAATCACATAGTGCAGACCCTTCTTGAAAGGATCCCAACCCAAACAAAAAGAGAGGACAACAATTGAAACAGTGGTAAAATGTGAAGGTTTTTTTTGAAAGAGAAGATTTAAATTTAAATGAATCAAACTGAGAAGCCATATACAAACTGTATAAGTAATGTAAGTAGCCATAAATCAGTAGGACTTCATTTTAGATTTTAGAAGTCTTATCAAAGGGTGGTCGGAAGTAGGCAAGGAAAACAAAGCAAAACAACACTGAATAGCAGCAGTTAAAGGCCATAAAAAAAACCTGACTTGAAATGATGATTTTGAATTCCTGAAGCAAATTTATTATTGATCAACTCAACCTCAAATTAAAATATTACTGTCAAAATGAGCCAAATTCAGAGGTCTGCTCTTCATGTTCCAATTTCTTCTGCAGCAGAAATTTTACTTTTTCAGAGAATGAATTATTGTCTAGACTACTATAAACCACTATCTTCATCTAAAATAATATTTCAAAATTAAGAGTAAAACATAGAAGAATTAATTTTATTCAATAATACTGACATTCTGAAAATGAGCTTAAGATGATGGATTTCTACCTTATCCCCCTTACTGAGCCCTGTTTACAGTGCATCTTCTGGCACCCCATGGAGTCATTTGAATTTTTGTCATTTGGGGTGAAGACTAAATTACAGGTTAATTTCAAAACTGCAAGTAGATGTTGCAGGCTAAATTACTGTCATAAAAGAGAAATACTACGGTAGTTACCACAGACAGATATAAAGCTTTATATAATCAGTATTTTTCTCCTGCTTTAGATGCAAGTTCAGTTAATACCTTAAAAAACAGCTTTACAGAAAAATACTCAATTTCTAAGACGACACAACAACATTTATACATTCAAATTAAAGTTTTCAGTGATAAATTTAGCTTTTCAGATTGATGCTCAAACTGCCATAGTATTGTCTCGGCTGTATTCCTAAAGGATTAAAGAGACTGTTTTTAGGTCAAAGCTATCAATAAATGAATGAATAATTGGAATGTCAATCAAACAGGAACATTAAGAGTTTTCTAGACTCTAAATGTACACTTCTGAAGGCATTAATACTGTATGCACAGGGAAAAAAAGTCAGCAAAGGACTGATATAACAAAAATGGAAATATTGTTCTTGTTACTGGTACTTGCTGCTCAAAGGCTCAAGAGCAAGTCTGCATTTAAGGAGGTCAGTATATTATGCACCAATTTACTAGACATCTTTTTGAATCTATAGAGATCTGATACATTTGTTCAGCTGTATTCAGGCAACCAACCATCCATCCAACAGTTTATTAGAGAACAGCATTTATAAAACAGATAAATTATAAAAATGGCAACAAACACCTATAAACCCGTAAAAGATGTAGAATTTCAGTCTTTAAAAAGAAATTGTGTTTACTAGTATTGAAAGAATAAAAAGCATCAAGTTTATGTTGATGCTTGAGTTGATATGATTTACTCAAACCGCATTATTTCTTAATTGTCACAAACTGCAATTAATTCCAACAGCATGTGAGCATGGTACCAACAACTACTTTTGTAAGAAGTTTTTACAATCCTGTTAGAAAAGTCCAATGACAATTAGGAATTCACTGTAGGCTTCAAATTTCAAGTATAGATAAAATTTGAATAGGTACCATGATGTTATTCATGAACTTAAAAAAAAAAAAAAAAGCACAAAAAAATTTCCATAGTTTAACAAAATGATATTGAGACATGAAGATTTTAAGTTAATAAAAAGTCAAACATTTCAAAACGTTTGGCAATCTTTCTGTATAAACTTATGTATGTCAGATGCCCTCTTCTCTCCCCAAAGTATCACTAACTAGGTTAAATGCCTGGTCCAGAATTACTGTTTAACTAATATGGATCAAGTCACAAAAGAAATAAAGCCCTAACCATATACTCATAGCCATGCTGGAAAGTCTGGCTTCCAATGGCAGTCTATACAAAATGTTATTTAAAATATGGAGACACAAGATTCATGCTACACTTTGAGTGGGCTAGATACTACTAGAGTTTTCTTTCAGTTACTCACAAATATAACCTATTCAGGGTTGGTACCTGTTACACTTAAAGATTTTGTATATTTTTAGATGAACATGTTTCAATAAGGGGGGAAAAAAGATATACTATTATTTTCTAATGACAGGAGGAGCTTCAGTCATCACTCTGTTATGCTTGACCCTTACACAAGCAGGAAAGAGTCCTAATTCGGCTTCATTTTTCAACTAAATTGGCTCTGTGGTTAAGATTACAAAAGTTTGTGGATGCACTTTGTTTAAGATGCCTGTGAAGTCCCGGTATTGTGGGCACAATCGTGAAGAGTATTTGCATGAGCAATTTTACTCGCACGCAGTAAAGCTACCTGAAGAGACAAAATTATTCAGATGTCTCAGTGTTTGCAGAACACGCTCAATAGCAAGACTGGATACAACATCCGTGGATGTATCATCGCCCTTCGGTTTCAACAAGCCACTCCCCTCTTGCTTCAAGAACGTAGCACTAAATCTAACCCTTTTAATAGTAATAAACAACTTTCCCAACCAGAGAGTCTGCCTGATAAAAATAAGACTCCAAATATTGATTTTAATTGGAATGAAGTGCTGCAACATTATGCATAAAGCTTTAGTGAAGTGGCAATTTACCTAAGGGGTTTACTGATTGAAAAGCTCTCAAACCTGAAATCACTAGAGAGGTAGGAAGAAAAAAGGGACTCTTGGGGGTGGGGGTGAGGGGAGACTGGTAAAACAAATCCCTCTCTACGAATCTGCAGCAGATGTTGGCGTGGAGGGAAATCAATTCAGCAAGGTACAATCAGCTTTACAAAAATTATTCTGTTAAAAGAGAACGGGCTCTTGAAAGAGCTAAATGTTTTTCTGTTCATTTGCTATACTAAGGAATCTTCAAGGAGACTGGTGTTGCAATTACAACTAATCCTCCCCAAAAAATTAACTGTGTTGAAGGCTTTGTAATTTCCCTAGGTACAATTTAGCTGTCACTTACTTTAAAATTTACTCAAACATGCGTTCCGAACAGCACTAACTTCACATGTCAAGTGCTTTCCAGCCAATTGAGTCTAAACTGGAAGTCGGTGTTAAACAACTGAATGATTAGACAAGATAGCTCATTTCCCTGCTCTTTTGTTCAGAATAAAATGCCACATTTACATTATCAGACTCAACAGGATTTTCTGACAGAGGGAGAAAAAACCCTAGTGAACACTGTCCGTACTAAGCACATGAAGCCTGTCATTTACCAATCATCCTTCAAAAAGCAATAGCCATGAATGTAACTTAATTACGACCCAATGATCCTTGACGAAAAATCATCTTATCACTGTCCTGTCCCCATAGGGCAAATGAGACACTTTTGTCCTTTGGCACTGATGATGCTAAATTCCTAATTGCAATAATGGAGTAAGAGAGCCAAACATCCTTAATTTCATTGCAGCATTTGAAGAGTTTTAATGCAAATATTCAAAATAAAGCTGCTAAAAGTTAGAAAAAAACCTGTCCCCGGTACAGATGATTTTTTTCCCAAAGTTATCACCTAATTTTAAAAGTGGACTACTTTTAAAGGTAAATTTAAAAGTCAATCAACTTTTATGTGCTACAGAATCATTTCAAACAAAATCACATATGAATTTAACTCTGTGAAACCAAGACAAGAGAAATTATCAAGACACCAGCTCCACACATGCACTACATGAGAAACTTAATAAATGTGCGTTTATATAAAATTAATCACAAACCAGCACACAGGGCTTTAATGGACAACACAGTATTAAAATGCATTGATCATTTTTAAAGAAATACAATTCAGTTAATCCTATAGACCTTTTAAAATATTAACTACTTGTGTTCACTGACTTGAGCTACAGAATATTTTATTCATACAGTCTGTAATGTTTTCATATTTCGTTTTCATGCAACTTTTCTTCCATCTGTTAAGAGCACTTCTGAGACACAGAACATATAAATTGCAAACATGGAGTAACTTGTTTCTTTAATCTCAGAGACTATATATACAGAGAAAGCAGAAGCAAGCTTATGCCAATGAAAAGATAGGAACTGCATCAGGTTTTTAAAATGTGTCTTCCTATTTCTGGTTGTATAAAAGTTGGCTTGTGCAGCTGCCTTGGAAGAAAAAAAAAAAGCAGTAGGTGTTGTATCTGCCTAATTTCTCCTCCTGTAAATAGGGATCACCAAAGTACTGTATAGCACAGGAGCAGATTAGCTTCACAAACCTCTTCAGGTTTGTAAACCTGCTGGTATTTGAACGGGTTTCCCATAACAGTTGAAAGAGAAGGTAAAGAGAAAGCCCACCACCCTTAAAGCCAAAAGAATATTCATTCAGTATAGGTAACACAGCTTTTCCTATTACCAGCAGTTGGAAGAATCAGTGCAAACATAAGACAAAGTGCAAGCCCTTCACATTCTTGTAGATTTTTAAAAAGCTTGTTCAAAGTTAAGTTGTCTTAATGAAGATTTTTTTGTCACACTATCGAAGGCAGGTTTATCATCTTGGATGATAGACCAAGATTTCAAATGTGGACTGCTTCATCATCGTTTTCTGCAATTTCACCATTTCTTCAGAAATTGGTTCAGACTCATGAATAAAAGATCATACAACTGAGGGCAGTTGATTTTTTTTTTTCAAGCAAAATTTAAGGAAACAAATAAGCGAGAATGATTTCTTTCTCTAGTTATTTAAGTTACATATTTCTCAAAATGTCAAAGGTAAAGTGTCCATTCTACTAGAATAATAAACTTTGTAATCTTTTGTCAACGGATTTCTTTCCTGTGTTTTATTGCAAACTGGTACTTTTCACATGCACTAGGATGTCAGGAGAATTTCCAACTCTTCCTGAGTACAGACAGCAGGGGTACCCATAAGCATTTCAGACCTACGCTTGTAGAAGTGGTCAAAAACAAACTGCAGATTCCCTTACAAGCAATTTAAAAGTTAAATTTGAAATAAATTAAGAAAACAAAACACTAGCATAACCACTTCTGTGGAACATGAAAAAAAATCCCAGAGCTAATTTCAGAGGCAAACTGGAGACCTGCAGCTAAATGACAACATTTTCACATGACTCTTGAGCTGTAGCATGGCAAATAGTAGAGTGCTACTGCTGGAAAAGATGACTAACACTTATTTCAGTCAGTCAACTTTCAGAAACTTCTATGTTCTATGACAGAAAAATCAGTGAAATTCAGTTATTTCTCTCAAGCAAACTATGTGAAAAAAGCTTCCCCCTTCTGTTCTGCTTAATGTTAAAGAGGAAGCAAGATCTTTCTACTCATATGAAGGGAAAAAAACACATGAAATGAACTTACTTCATATTGTATTTATATATATGATATATACTAAGAATTATACTGGTGAGTATCAATGACTTATAGCCAAGCAGTTCCATAGTATGGAATTAATTCCTCTAAAAAGTCTAGTCTCATCAAATGTTTTTTTCCTCAAGTTTTACCAAATTTTAAAAACCTAAAATAATGTGGAATCAGCACTCTTCACTGTTTGCCTTTGCATCCACAGATGATCACATCTTTATTTACATCATCATATACTAGTTCTCAAGCGAGACAAATCCAGTAGTACCATGAACAACTCCAGATGTCAATGTGCATAAACCAATTATATAAAATGCAACTGCTTTTACTACATGTTACAAAGCATAATATCAGATATTTTTCTGGCACATTGGTTACATATGACTGCATTTAAATTACTTCCATAAACATCTGCCTCATCTTGTGATCTAATCCAGGCAGCACTGCTGACTGAAAAGGTGTACACTATACATTCATAACAGCGGACCAATTCATTAAAATACTGTTTTTAAAAGAGAATGCACATGCAGCCAACAGGAGTTTGTGACATTGTGACAAACATTCTGAATACAAAAAATGCAAGACCTTGCATGTCCAAACATTGAGAAGAATTAAAAATCTAGATCTCTGTGTGTTGTTAACAGAGACACATTAACATGCACCTTTGAGGCTGACTTACAAATATGATACTATGAAAAGTTCACTGATTTCATAGGTATTATATTTAAAATTAAGCCAAGAAACCACATTTGAAATACATGAACCAAACTGGAAGAGACTGATCAGTCCCACTAGCTGTAAGAGATTAAAATCCAACAGCTACAGAAAAGACATGCTAAGAAAAAATAAAAAAGATTGTGCATTTGGTAGAGAACGCAAAAAGGGTTTCTTGGCTCAGTTTCAGTAAGAAAATGTTATATAGTTCATACGTTCATTAATTCAAATATCCTACACCTCAATGAAAAAGTTATTCAAAGGAACATGCCACAAGGAGTTATGGATACCCCTTGCCAGGATGAGTATATGGACTTCCTTTCCTTGTACCAAAGGTACGAATGGAAAAACCGCAATGACCAAACCAGACAGTACTTACTTAGAACTTCAAATTCAGCAATATAGAGTCTTCTGGCATTAACATCAGATTATTTGAATATTCATGTGAATTAAGAATGCTTTCATGTCCAAGAACTGCCCTTCAGCTCACCTAAGATCTACTGCATTGTACAGCAAAATAATGCTGTTTTGACTGGAAAACACATACTACTTGACTACAAGAGCTGAGACTATATATACCATACTCTGATTAACTATCTTGTCAAACAGACTTAAAAAGCTCAGCTTTAGAAAGAACTAATTTGTAAGCATATTTCAGTATATAACCACATGATCTCTAACATGTCCATAAAACACAGCTGTAGTTCCCCTACAGATACCATGATGTGATATATATAACTGACGAAAACACTATTTATCTAATTTACAAAGACATACTCATTCATCACAACATTCCTAGCTCACTTAAGTTTTACATGTGTGCGCATGTTTATGTACGTCAGCACTTTCAAACATGAATGTGCAGCTGTGTACAACATACACAGGTCATATAATGTAAATAAATATTAGAATATAACTTGTTTCATCTCATGCCCAAACATAGCTTACTTTTCAAGGTGAACCGTAATCAGAGGAGAATACAGGACAGCAGTTTCTGCCAATCCGAGGGTCACAATGGTCTCATGTAACCGATTCACTGTTTCAACTTCACCTTGCATGGCTGCAGCATTAAGAACGCGGAAGAAAGATGCAACTGTTCTATCTGTGATAGGAACATCCTTCTCTTTCATCTCCTTTAGAACATTAATAGCATCTACAATGAAACAACACAAAAGACCCTTAGGTAATTTCATGTAGGGAAAACAAACTGCTATTAAAACAGCATTTCAAACCCAGCAGGAATGTAAATTCTGGCGTATAATGCCGATTTCAAGTTAATTACTACTTGCATTTCTAAATGAGACTACAATTATAAATCTACAATAGCATGGTTTTATCATTTTGCTGCAACTTTGACTACAAATTATAGATAGGAACTGTGTGCCCACTCTGCACCACATAACCCTGTATAGTCTGCCCTATAGCTGCAAGATTCTACTAAATGGATGCTTTTATAGTTCAGCGCTAACATCTGCTAAATCACTCCATTGTTTCTTCAGCAGATGGCTTGTCACGAGGCCAGATAATAAAGATATGTTTACACTGTATATACAGCCAGACTAATGGTCTGATACCGATAGGGCCTGTTTGCTGTGTCGATACTAATTAGCCAAGGAGAGCCAATGAAAGCTTTCTAACAGACTGCATGTTAAAACATTAGGTTCATTAAGCTTCATTAGTAAGGCAGAAACAAACATTTTGGTATACGGAATAAGTGCATTTTTAAAATGTTCTTAATTATTGCACAGAAAGGATGTTTTGACCACTTTACATTTGGCTACATTTATGAATTGTTTTATTTTCAGAGGGACATTTGTGCTCTTAAAAGCAAGCTAATCTTTTCAAACTGCTTTAATGCAGAGGTGGTCATGAGCTGATTTATTATGATTTGGAAAAGGTCAGCTTTGTTGATTATTTTTCTAACAATAACCTAGTAAGTGGCCCAGACAAATTTCAAAAAGAGCTGTCAAGAAAAAAAACACTAAAAGTTAACTTTTTATTTTATTGTATAGTGTTTTACATAAAATCATTACAATTTTGTATCTAGTCTCGGGCTGTGTTCTTACTGTGTTAGGTCCTGTACAAAAACACAGAACTCAATATTTAGAATTATCTTTTAAAGTTGATTACAACCTAAAGTTTTAAAGATGAACAAAATCATGTAAATTATAGAAGTTATGTTATAGTAAATTACAAAAATAATACAACAGCTTAATGCAAAAATCTAGAAATACAAAAATAGGCATAGGTTGCAGGACACTCATTTACCAAAATTTACAGGCAATTTGACTTTAAAATTCAATTAAAAAAAAACATTAAAAAACATAAAAATATATACTTTATAAAAAGTTAAATGATTTTTTTGCAGTACTTGGCTCTTACAAGAAGGTTATGTTTATAGGTTTTATGTTCAGCCTTCAGACCTTCTTAAGCAAAAACAAAGCCATTAGTCTAGGCACATACGCAATTTGTGCCATAAGTCATGATCTTCAAACTCAATCCAAACAGCAATGCTAATAAAAACTAGCTGCAGAAATGCAAAAAGCACTGAGCTGTGCAAATGTAAATGACAAGCTTGCCAATCCATTAAAACTAATGGCCTGCACTGTCCAAGCATCTCTGGTTGAATTCAGATGCAAATTTGTATGCAAAATGTTCAAGCACTTTGCAGGACATGATATACCATTAATATCAACTCACATTTTTATTCTTGAGGCAAGATACCTTTATTACATAGTACAAATATACAATGAAAGCAAATGGATTACCTTCTAGTCTGCCATGCCTTCCTAAAACTTCTACCAGTGCTACGTACTTTCCGGTGTCAAGAGCAACAGGTGAATTCTTAGGGAAGCTAGAAATTAAACATTAAGAACTGTATCAACAGAAGTTTACATTTTCTGGATTCAGCTGAAATCTTTATTTTAAAAACTACATAACAAAAGAACAGCATTAAGAGCTAAAAGGAAAAATCTGATATGCTTTAAAAGATGTATCATTAAACTGCAATTAGAAAATATTTTCCATACACACACACACACTTGTCCCCAAAAACCCAAAACTTAAGAAATCTTTTAAAGACCCAAATGGCTTTATTACTTGTTTGGTAGTTGCTTCATAAGAAGCCTGAGAAGAAAATTCAGTCCACGTGGCTGGGGCAGGGCATTACTCTTTATTGAAATGAAAAGAGTAGGAAGCTCTTCATCTATGGTAACACATTAAAGGTTACTATCTGAATGTTGCTGCTATGTATTTGTTTTCTTTTCCCTGGAAGTTTTAAAATTATTTCTTCTGTTGTTTCATTTTGTACCATTTCAAAAAGTCACTACTTAGCAACAAGCTAAGCTCAAGGCAGATCTTCTTCTTATGTAACGAGCCTGAACCCTATTATAAAACCAAAGCAAATACTTTGTGTGTGCACATGGAAGAGAGAAAACCTGGAAGTAACACAACTTTTTATTCACTGTAGCATCAGACTGAACGGGAGCTTTTGTGGGAAGAGGAGGAAGGGGCAAATGGAAAGATGATATGTAAGAATTTGCTCCAGGATAAATCATGCATAGCATGTTTTAGCTGGGAGCTAATTTTCACAGAGAAGATATAAAGCTCTGAAATAAAAATTTAAAATGGAATGCCTGTTGACAGTCTTAAAATATAATGTCACTTAAAAACACTGCCATTCTAAACACAATATAGGTGCGGTATATTCTGAACACTTTTTAGGTGCTATTCTAAAACACAACACAGGTGCAGATTTTTTAAGCTGAACTTCAATTTAGAAGCTACATATGTTTAAAAGAAAAACAGAAACAAAATATACATAGCAATTTGCCCCCCTTCCCTTTTTTTAAAGGCAATTAATGACCACACAAAATAGCTGTTTCTGGTGTTCAATTATACTAAGCAAATTTCTTTCAACAAAAAATCTTGACTGTTTTAAATGCACATACATTGGTGGGGAAAACTAATTAAAAATGGATGAGGGGGTTAATACTCAACCTACTTAATTCAACAAGGTCTGTGTATCAGCATAAATCTCTGTGACATGTTTCGGTGCTGGTGTACTTACACTTTTTCTTTCAGGTTCATTGCCTCTTCTACATTATCATGTCGACAGCACAAATTTATTAAGGCTGCATAGCCACCGACAACCATGTCCGGTTCATATTTGGCTTTCACTTCAAGAGCTTTTTGCATATTCTAAAAAAAGGAACAAAGCAAAGATATGAACTGGAGGAAAAGTCAGTATGACATTATGAATCCTAGACATCTAGCGTGCAGTTACGTGACTACTTTAGTGTTTTTAATAGTAGATGATCACATTTGAAAATACAAAGCTATAACGTTCTAGCAAATTTTCAGAGTGGGAGTTATTTTACAGAAACTTAGCTCTTCATTTCTAAAACACTCTTTCAGTTAACTGGAAAGTAGATTTCAAAGTAAATTTTCTTGCTTTATTTAACATTTCTAGCATGCTTTAATGTAATACATTTTTGCTCACTATTAATGCCATAAACGTGATTAATCCAAACTCTAAAATAGATCTATTCAGAATTCACAACAATGATTTTCACCTGGTGCAAACAAAGCCAAACATAAAACAAAACTACTTTTTAAAGAACAATAAACTAGCTAATGATCCCATGGATAGCTTCTTTTTTTTTTTTCCCCTCACATGCTCTATTCATACATTTGACCACTTTGAACTTACAATGGTATTTGCTTCTAGCCTTATTTCATATGCAAAATCATAGATAGGGGCAGTTGAAAATCACTGTTTACAAACTGTATTTTTAGCAACAGAATATTGTGCTATCATGTTCATGACTGTTATGGTTCCTACACATACAGCTTTACAGGCAGGCTCATACTGAACAAGAAACTGAACAAAAGTGTGGTGATACCCCACAAATTACAGACACACTAAATGAATGTAAACTACAGCTGGACGCCTGCCGAATGAAGGCAAGAGACCCTTTATCTCAGAAGAGCTTTCCTCCTGCAGGAAAAATGGAATTTCAATCCCTGCATTAACAACCTAGTAATATTTGAATTGCAAATGACTAGTGCATGTATCAGTTGCTTGACAATCTAGATATAAGAGACCGGAGCCATGGCTTGAAAGGACATTTGGCATGTATGATAAACCTATCACAGCTGTTACTATCATTCACTTTGCAGATTATTGTAAACAAACTTCAGCAACCCCAAAACATGCCATTCAAGGTGTTGCTGAAATTAGTTAACCTTTTGATTTAATTGCTTTTTGCACTTATGTTTGATTTATAAGCATCAAACCATGAAACCTCAAGCACTGCGCTTGTCTTTGCTTAACTGTGTCTACCCATAATACAGTCATTTATGTCCCTTTAAAAATATAGCTGTGTGTTTCCAATTATCGCTGCATTGCTTAAGATACCTCTTCTTCACAAAGAGCATGTATGAGTTGTTTCAAGACATCTGTAATAGGCTGGTTTTCAGCTTTTCGCTTTTCTAGTTTTGTCTCCAAAGCAGACACGTCAGGTTTAGCACTCTAAATGGAGGTAACAGAAAGAATGTCAATTACAAAACACCCTTCCCCCGAACAACTTGTCAGATCGCTTTAATAAAAGACAGACAAAATAATCCTCTCTCATAGTATAAGAAAATTTTAATCATTTATGATGCTTTTATCTGTTTAAGTAGTACATACTAATTGAAGATTTGAGTCAGAATATAGTTTAAAAAAGCATTAAGTAACATATCTACAAAGGTTAAATACTACTATTTCTCTCATACTAAGCTCTTTGTGTTCAGGGAATTAGGGTACAGAAGCCTGGTTCCTTTTCCATCTCTACTCTGCTCAGATCAGAGATGTAAAGACTTGACACTCCGCCATTAGTAGCAGGATTGATTTCCATAGCTCCTGCCACTCAGGTGGATCAGTGTAATTTACAAGTATGAATTAAGCCTCATACCACCACTGTTAGTTATCTAGAACTTAAAAAAAAAAATCTATATTTACCAGATAGGGAAACTGAGGCATGAAACTTCAGCCAACTCCAAGATCAAGCATCAGGTCTATACAAAAATCTGAATAGTCTTTACTCCTACTCTGGAAAGTAACCTCTGAACTTTAAGTGGCAGATTTAAATAATGTTAATATACTACCGTGACCTGAAAGCTATTGATTACACTTCATATAACATCCACACCCAAACATTATTACTACAGTAAAAACAAGCGTAGCTGTTGGTGAATTTACTTACTTCTGGAATGTTATCAGCAGACAGATTTTTTTTATGAGGAAGTAGTAACCTTACATCCTAAAATGTAATAAAACATAAGATATCACTAATCCAAGAAAAATGTTCAATTTATAAGCATATCATACTAAAAATGTTGTCAAGTTAATCCTATAATTATTATGTTTAAAAAAATCTGTATTTTGCAACGTTACTAGATTGACTTGAAACAGTACTTTTAAACTTATCTCTAAAACTTTCAGATGTGAGAATAAAAATAATTTCAACAATTAGTGAAGAATTACAGAAAGGTTAAAAGGCTTACATATAATAATCATAAAGGTACTTATTTTGCAAAGGAGACTATATTCACAGAGCACACATACTCCATTTTTTAGCTGCAAAGTAATTGCCATAGAAGAACAGACCTTAATTAATTCAGGAACTTGAGAGGAGTCCAGCAGTCTACAAATGCCGCTGTAGTGGGTTGTAGGGATAACTATATTCTGTATCAAGAGGTGGGGAAAAAATTATATGAGTTTTGAAACACAACCAAACTGAAATTTGTCTAACAGAAATTATCTCAGATGTAATTCAAGTCTCCAGCTCTTGCATGTCATTGAGAAGTGGTCTGGTTGTACTTAAAAGCAGCAATTTCAAATCTAATAGATACATGTCAGGCAGGACAGGCATTATGTAGCAAAAAATGAAATGGTACCATCTTCTTCAGCTGATGGAAGTATTGTCTCAAACGCTCCTCCTTGGCCTGTACCTCTGAGTCACTCATGCTGTCAATCAAGTGATAAAGAAAATAGCCAACAGCTTCTGTGGAAAAAAACAAGAGAAAGCATTCCACTAAAATTACTGAGACTGTCATGTTATCAAGATTAATTTATAAGAAATCATTTTGGTGTGAGATGTCACCCTGATGAGAGGCTCTGAAATGGCAACAATGATCATTGAGGCATAGAGATTATGTGGTTTGGGAGCACATATCTAACTGGTGAGTGAAAGGAATATTAATTATTTTCAGACCCAGTGACAGCTTTTCAGTACAGAATCTTACTTCAATCTATTTTTTCCACTACTGCGTGACAGAAGTGGTACTGCCCAAGGCCTTCCCCCCCTTTCCTGCCCGCTACCCCAAATAGTTGCCACAAATATTTTGTCATTGCTCGAAAGAAAAAACAGATTTCTAACACTTTGCATATTTATTCTGTATATTTTTACCCATTATATTCTATTACCAAGCTACATTAAATATTGCAATATAAATATAAAGCAAAAATATTATTTTAACCATAAGGTCAAGTAATACTGAAAGAGTTACCTATCAGCTAATGAAAATCAACATTAACAAATTTTAGCATACAGTACTACAGTTCTTATCTATTCAAGCATAAAATATATGAGGTCTTACTATTCAAGAATAGTAAGAAGCACCAATTGCTTGTTTTCTCAAAAGGTTAGCTTTCTCCATAAAAAACCCTCTGACAGGAAGGAAAAACTGTTTTTTAAATCCAGATTACATGAAAAAGCATACCTGTTACAAAATAGTAGATTTGGGATGTTAAGTACCATTTTGCTTCACAAAAATCAAAAGAGCTACCAAAGGTAAAATTAAATGGAAAGACTGTATTTTTTTTTTTTTTTTTTTTTTTTTTTTTAAGTTTTATACACTGATACTCTGTTCATTCTAAATCTCTATTTTGGTTAATATACTTAGAAAAATAAATAGTTATCAGTAAGACTTTCTTATAATTCCAGAAACGAAGAGATCTCATGGATCTCACAAAATATGCTCTGATTATTAGGATAAGGATTTTACCCAACATGTTTTCAAATTTCACTTTCAAAAAGAAGCAATCAGTGTTTACTGTTGTAATCTCTCAAACCCATCATTACACAGAAGAACGGATTTGTGGATAAATTACAATCATAGAAATTGAAACTCTACCAGTTGGTCCTGGAGGCGTCAGGCAATAACGTTCATCCTTGTACAACAGTTCTGTTATCTGGTAAGACAGAATAATCGTACATTGCAGTCAAAAGAAGCAAGTAAGGACAAATAGTATCTGAAATTGAATTCTCAAAATAATAAAGCATCTCTTTGCTAAGGTATTATTCTTTACCATATCATAGTAATTCACTAAAAAATACAAGGAAGGTTTTTTTTGTAAATAATAGGTTTTTCTTTAAAAAAATATATTGCAAACTGAAATGCTTTCTGAGGTATGGCAGTAAGACAGACACTCTACTATTCTGTTTATGTATCATTCTACAGAAAGTTAGCAATTGTAAGGCATTGTCTATAGTAAATATTAACCAGTGTCACTCCTGGAGATGCTAAAATTATGTTCCAATTTACCAGAAGGCTGAAATTGGCCCATAAAGCTTTTCTTTTTATATTTTTAAAGAAGCAAATTCGTGAATAAGAAAAGAACATGATATATCGTGCTCTACTAAATATAACTAGTATAATTGTTTTAAATAAGTGTAATTTTGAATGACAAAATATGTCCCCATAAAAATTAATTGCATCCTTTATACTTTAACTAAATTTAGCATCTGTTCCATCAGTCTTATACAAATTGAAGGAATAGGTAGATTTTACTTGATCTGGAAAAAAAAAAAAAAAGAAGCCTTTACCCTAGAGCCCCCACTTTCTATCTGCAAGTACTTAAGCTAAAGCATATCACATTTTAAAAATCCATTTGACTGTTTTTAAGGAAATTATTATCTTTACTCAAAATCCCAGTTTTTAACTATTTCAAGAATTTTGCTTTATCTGCTATGATTCTAGAATGCAATCTGAAATAAGCAGGAGGGGGATGCATTCTCACTGCCAAAGAGCTGTGTTTTAAGTAAAGACAGAAGGAAAGGAACCCTCACCTTCATTTGCTAATGGAAATGAATAAACAAAGCCAGAAAATACCAGATGTGCAATGAAATACCTTATCTATCACTTCTTATTCTACCAACAGCACGGACACTGTGGACAGTTAAACTACTGCTTTCTTCTGCTCCTTTGCCCTCACCCTCCTAAGACAAATCAACACAGAAGAACCTAGTACTATAATAAAAAAATAAAAAAGTCATGACAGCATAGTTCTCCTACTGAATCAAATGTTAGAGGATACTGAAAAGCATGGATTACAAAAAAAAAAAGAATATGCAATATTATTTTTAATGCTAAGTAAATTTTGATTTCCCAAGTTAGCAATTCTTGTTTTAGAAAAATTAATAAATGTATTTACTCATAAATCTGGCAAAGATGACAAAATGCACCCTTCCTCCATTGTGGAGATCAGCAAAACTAACTCTAAACACTGCTTTATGTGCAGACCACCATTATTTTAGTTCTCCAACTGTCCTTCAAGATTTTTTCCACAATGGGAGTATAGTGTAGGAGTTCCTCTTTTTTTCTTAAAACACAGAAAAGGAAGGATAGAGGCAGAGGACAAACATATCCTCTGACCATAATCTTTACACATCAGAAAAAGGTAGGAGAATAGAAAAAAAAAAATCTTTAACTTCACAGTTATATTTAATTTGTCTAATATGTCCACATTAAACAGTGGCTTTCCAAATTGCAATTTCTATTTCATCTTAAGATTTCCTTTCAAAACTTGAAATACATTGGAAAACATATGATACTTTATTAGTCAACAGGTACAATATCTAAGAAAAAGACAGAAAACAAAGGGCTTCCCTTCCCAAATTTGGTAACCACATCCCAGTCAGCATCTGCCAACATCTCCTTTATTCTAGTACTCTGCAAAAATATACTGTGGGATGTCTTTTCAAAGTAGTCCACCCCGGGGAGGGCAAGATGAGCAGCCATGTCCATTTGTAACTTAGGTCAGGTGTTTTCCTTCATTTGACTTTGCCTTCAGTTTAAGTTATATAATATAAACATGAAAATTCTGATTGTGCCTTGTTATTAGTTTAGAATTGGTGAGGGGACAGGAAGAAGGTTTTGTGGAAGGCAGGAAAAGGAAATAAAAAAAGTCAGATGGGAAAACCATGGCAGGCTTTGCTCGTGAAGCTACAGCTATACAGTAATAAAAACATGGATCTACAGAGAAATCAGAGTAGCATAAGCCACACAAAGTGGTAACACCACATTTTTTTTTCCACAACTACACTTACCAGTCCGATTTGAAAACACAATTTCATATAGTTGTATAATCTGACAGTCACTGACAAATGTCTTGTTCAAATTACAGGGGCCTGCAATCACCAGGTTCAGAACTCAGATTTACACTAATGCATTATAAACATGCAGTGCTTAAAGAACTTGATTTGAATCAATTTACAAAAGCTTTCATTTATTGCATTACTGTCTTCACTTACCTTGCTCCAAAGATGTACATCATCTGAGCTGAAGAGGGCAGCAAAGGATAAGAAATTAAAAGCAACAAAATGATTTTTTTACATTTGCATTCTTTTTTAAAAAATACAAACCGTATTAATGCTGATGATCTTATTAAAGCATTTAAAGGAAATTATTAAGATTAAATATTTAGCACATTGTTTAAAATGGACAATAATTTTATACAGAGTAAGAGTTGTACTTTTTATTCTACTGCATATAATCTTGTTTTCTACTAAGTAACTTTCAAAATAACACAATAATACAAACAAATAATGAAGACTAGTAAAGATTTTTAGTTTAATCTTTTATAAAATAAAAAAGTACAATTACCACATGATATCTCATTCTATTTAGCATTTCAAGAAAATGAGTTTCATGCAAACAAGTCATGCTACATAGCAAACAGTCAAAATGTGGAATTTGCTAGAAAAGAAGACTAGACTTCTGTACCTTAAAACTAGATTTTTAATATGGATGGATAACCATGGACACCTAAAAATGTCTTTATATGATGCCAAAAAAAAAAGAAAAGTCATCTCTCACTTAAGGTATAATGCTTATCATAGAAAGTAACTAAAAAACAAAACACAGAAGAGAGTTCTCCTTTCTTCCCTCATAGAGTAAGGCAGAACTAGATGGAAAACACTCCTCTGCACAGCATCAGATTACAACCAAAAATAGAATGCCAAGCAGTTCGATAAAGTATAAAAACTGTCACTGGTTCCTGTAATTTGCAAAACATCAATATTCTATCTAGAAGCTATAGCTGTAAACTGTAAAAGTTCAGGGCTTTATTTTATTTAGGAGGCTCAAGCCTATGAATCATTTATTCTTTTTGTGCTGCTGCCACTTGTATTTGAAAATGAGTCAAATACAGATCCACAGAGAGAACAAAATGCTATCTGTGAGGTTAGTTAAGCTTTCTGGGGCAAACTAGCTCCACCACTGACAGCATGATAATGAATGGCTGATATCAAATGCATCAATTTCCCAAAGTACTTGACTTTGAAATAGCAATGGTACTTCAGGTAGATAGAACAGGAATACTTTGAAGCAGCAACTAGAGAACAGTAGCTTCAATAGAAATCCGTAAATTAGTTTACTATAGACATTGTTCATGTATCCCTTGTGTCCATACCCTAGGCTTTCGTATGTCAGTCCTAAACTCTGCTCGTTTGAGTGTTCAAGGCCAGCATTTAGTTACCAAATTTTACTGAACTTAGGTCTTGAAAAAGGTATGGTGATAACCCATATATTTTTCTTCTAACCTACCATACACTGAATCTTCATTTTTTAGGCTGTTCTAGCTGCTCAGTTTAAAAATAAAAAGGAAATGTGAATTGGCATGCTTTCTGAAACAGTATGAAGGTCAATTCAGACACAGCCAAGACTAGTAGGTGGCTCCTGAAGCCAGGCAACAATGAAGGCAGACAAGAAAAATTAAGAACAAATCCCAAAACTGTTTTGCCACATTTACAAGTGGCAAGGAGAAGGGGCAACAGTAAACTGACAGACGTCAAGCAAAATATTTAATTTCCCTCAGAATCCTGAGTTTTTAGCTCAAGCATTCAATAACAATTTAAATCGTAACAGTGGTAACTTTCCCTACTGAGAGGAGAGTTTCACTGCTGAGGAGAGTAACTGTTCCACTTAAGGAGAGCATGATTCTTCAGCAGCTAATTTTCACCATTCAAGTTGATAATGCTTTAAAAGTTACTTCAATTGCATTCTGAGCATCTGCACAACTCGTCGGTAGCAGGGGTATTTCATGCTAGCATGGGTAGGGAGGTGTGGCAAACATTAGTATAGCTTCCTTTCTAGTGCGAGTCCTACTTTAATGGGATGTTTATCTGTACTTGCAGACAGAAAATGCATTTTAAGAAGCCATTATTTTAATTAATACATCTGAAATAGATGATTCTGGGGCTGACTAATAGAGGGAACACTAAAATATCCCTGTTTGATCTAGAACATTATTGCACTTATCCTTTGGAAGTCAAGGTCAGTTTGGGTCTAGTTAACACGCCCAATTTGTACACTGGCTTGCATTTTCTCCTTCTTTTCCCTTGGTAGACCATGATCGGCTAGCCAGAACTTGCATTTTTACTAGGAAATTATTTTGGCCATATTCATCTGTTACGTGTTACCATATCTAACCTAAACATAGCTGCATTTCATAATCATGACAAAATTTTAGGAACTAGCTGCTGACACAGTTAATAAAATCAGCCTTTAGACTCTGGCCCTGAGTAATACTTAGGTGACTTTCGTGGTTCCCAGTGGTGGAGATACACTGCAGAACAATTCATTCATAGCCCTAAACATTTGACTGGGGTAAACAGGCAACAACAGAAATGCTTGTTAATTCACACAGGTTTTCATAAGCCTAAGATAACCTTGCAAGTAACTAGAAATGCTTCCATACAAAATGGGACCATGTGGCTGTAAATAAAAAATCATCACAATGCAGCACAATCCTAGGTATTAAGTGTGAGCATTCAGGAGCCCTATGAGCCCGGGGGGCACAGGAAGATACCAGATGGGGACAGCGTAGCACAATATGCCTGGTTTACTTTAATTCCTAATGGCGATAATCTTTAGTGGAATCATAGATTTACGTGGCAGTTTATAACACAAAAGTTAACAAAAATAAAATACCAAATGTTTCCTACCCTGAGGAATTTATACACTGTCAGATACCAGAGAATAAACAAGATTTATATAACCTCAGAACAGTAAAGTTACTTTAAACCCAATAAATATAATCCTCCAAAGGAGCCCTCAGCTACAGCAGAGGTAAGGAAACCAGGGGGAGCAGAGAGGAACAAAGGTAATCCTCAGATCTGGTACAGCTGGAACCCTACTTTTAAATTCTCCAACACAGGGTGAAAAAAAAAAAAAAAAAAAAAAATCCTACACAGACTTAAGGTTAAGGAGGGAAAACAAGAGAGGGAACTTTGCTACAGAGAAAAAAGGCATTCATACAGCAAACTTACCTTTTAAATCCCCAAATGAGGCTGTTTCTAAAATGGCGAATATCAATAGAGGGTGTGCCTGACGAAGACACTGTAAATGAAACAAATGTTTCTAAATAGTCATTCTAAAGAAAAGGTCCAAACTCCAACACATCAACTGGTCATGTAAATCAGGACTTAGTAGAAAAATATTTTGGTTTAGTAAATGCTGACCAATGTTTGTAAATCAAGAAACTCTTCTAAGAATACCGTGGTATTTGAAAAAGCCCTGGCTTTTATCAGCTCTTAATATGCTCCCTTTCCAAAGGGATCAAATTTAAAAGGGAGATTTTGACCTTTCATTGCCTTTACAACCAATAGTTAATACCTGTTAGTCTTCTGTGCAATTTAATATTAGGAATATGGACCCTTTCTGTAAAAATTTAACAAGACCAAAGAAAAACTCTGTTAAAACAAAACAAAAAACTAAACAACTCTAAACAAGAAAACTTAAGACAGTAGCCCTGGAACAAAAAAAGAGATCCACCACCAGAAAATGGCTTGCTATTTGAGTTTCAGTCTAAATGCCTGCCTTAAAGTAGGCTTCACAACTTTAATGTTTTTACAATATTTTCTTAGGTGTTTGTTTCTGCTCTGCTCATATACTTGACAAGAAATAAAAATAAGATTAATCTAAAGTGCTATTCACAGAATTAAGTTAAACATAAAGGGGGGGGGAACCCCACCCTTTAGTAGCCCTGAGCTGTAACAATTCTAAATGCTGATATTTACAATGTTGGATAAACACAAAAGAAACAGTAATAGGATTTAAACTCAGATGTCCCTTAGAGCTCATCTACATTTATGCCCTACGACCTCATCTTTACATCTTTTCTTGGCTAAATATTTCAAATCGTTATACCTTCTCCACCCAAAATAGCTGTCTTTCATTCCAGCATCATAGTCCCACAAAGAAAAAACAGCAGTAGAAACATTTAGGTCCTGCATGAAGTTATCATCATCTAAATTCAGTATTACAATAGAATTAACTGCTCTGAAAAAATGAGGGGTTGAAAAGGAGCCTCTGGGTCCCTTCAGCAAGGCCTACAATACTGTATGAGGTAAAAGACAACTGAAATAGAAACACCAGTTCTTTCAGAACTTGGGAAGTAAAAGGCAGAATAAACACACACTAGACTACTCCTTAGTCTAACTCCAAGCATTTCAAAACTTAAAACAAATGTTGTAAATGTTTAAATGTTTTATTTTAGTTCGAAAGTCTCGGGTGAAGTTGATTTAAGAGATCCTCAACACAAATCTTCCTCCAGTAGCCCATGAAACTTTTTGCTCATACAAAGGCAAGCATAAAGCATCTTAGCGTGCTCAGCTGCTGCTGACAGTCAGCAACCTGGTTTCCTTAGCAACAAACAAGCCTGAGAAAAGCAAGCGGCTGACAGGGAAGGGGAATGAACAAAAAAGGGAGAAAGCAGCTCTCAGTACCCTGTCTTCTGGGCCTACGTTCCTTGGCTGAGGCTTCAGAGTTTTCATCTTGTCAGGAGCACAAATCTTGGGAGGAGAAGCTGAATCAATACGCTTAGATAGCAACCAGCATTAATACCCAACCTTCACCTTCCCTGACTACACTGAGGAGACAGTCTTGAACTATTTTCCATATCACATCTATTTTTCCTCTTTGTAATACTGCAAAAGCAGCCAATCCAAAAAAATTCACCTGTTTAATATCTGTGCCTTACCATTTCTTAGGTGCTAATTAGATTTATCAGCATTCATTTCAGCTTGGTAGACTATTTACAGGAGTACCTTCCTTTAAAGCTCAAGTTCAAAAGCAATTCTGCAGGACACCATGAATTATTAACCCTTGTCTTTGTAGAAAGAAATACCTCTACAAGAATTAAAGTCAACACACAGACAACAGCTAAATAATATATTATGTAAGACTAATTTCATGACAGCAAGACAGCATACAGCCTGTTGATAACACATTCAAAACCGACTTTTCCAGTCAACCAAAATGGGGTGTATGTGGGATCCCTACTTTTTCATGTAGGCAAAACCCACAAATATTTCAGTTTCCAGGAGCAATTTCATTGCTCCTAGTAAATAGCCATCCTTTCAAAAAAATTCAAAGGCAGGAAGTCTACATTTTTTCATGGTTAATGCTTTTTGTTGGAATAAGAACAAAAGACAGCAGAATGTAGGGTCAATCTCAAAGATTGATACATTACAAGAATTAACTAACTAGTTAATACAAGAATTAACTAATTAGTTAATACCTACTTATTTTGTTTTCAGCATCATTTGTATTACCTATTGGAATCCAAAAAACAAATGCAATTGACATACTGAGTTTTATAGGAACACTTTTTAGAAGTTTAGACGTTTTAGAAGTTTAATATTAATTTGGCTTCTTACTGTGACTTTTTTCATCTTAGATGAACAGAAGATTACTTTCAGTTTTACTATTAGCTTCCAGCTAATGTTATTTTCAAGTCTCACTACAGTTTCCCAAGGCCATGGTGTACTGATCACAAACAGCTACCTGTTTAAACTTTTGCCTCAACCTTGGACAAATAAAACTGCTGTTTAAAAAGGGATTCTTCTGTATCAGACTTAGTCTAAATTCAGGGGTTTTATTAACGAATCGGTACAGTAGGAAACAAATCTTGTTTGTTTTAAATTTTGAAAAGGAACAGGCATATTCCTAGTTAACCATGCAAGTCATCCCATTGTAACTATTCAAATAATGATGCATAGTAACTTTTGCAAGCACTGAGCATCAGAACAGTCTTTGGAGAAAATCTTGGTGTTAAATCATTAATTTATGCTATCACCTAATTACCTTGTCAAATTCATATACGCAGTTTCCACAGACTAACACACCAGGACAGCATCCTCAATTTATTGTCAATACTGATTAGTTCTTTAAATTTGATTCAGTCATTAATATTCTGTAGTACTTCAGAGCCATATTGTTAGACTACCATCACATTGTAACTGGTGCCATGAACATAAAACAGAAACAATCCTGCATCAAAGTCTTTAGAGACATCATGCAAGGGACATTTTTTCCTGAAGCCTTCTTGAAATACCTATGACAGAATTCTAATCAGTGCATGAGGCTGTGATTTCTAAGTATATTATATAAGTAAATTTTATGGCCCATTTCAATATAAAAAAGCTTTGAACAAAGATATGTTGTCTGGAATTGGCAGTTTCAAAGAACAGTCTGACATCTTTTCATAGATGACCTCACATAATAAAAGCCTTGCTACATCCATCCTTTTCTCAAATATCTTTAAACCTCATATATTAATATATGTACATCTCAGTCTAAAACCAACCTATGAGCAGTACTGTAAGTACATGGTAACATGCAACATTAGAGATACTTACACAGAGAAAGAACATTTTCCAGACTTCCATGTGCTGCTTCATATCTTATTTCTGCTATATAGAATCCAACAGTTTCAAACAGGCAGTTATTTTCCTAGAGATAAAAATCAATCATTATAAACAAACACAGAGAAGACATTCTGACACTTAGTATTTAACACTTCCTTCCCACGGGACACTGGCATTTTTGTATTGATACTTGATGAGGACACAGAATGTGCTCTACAGAAGTCTACACAGCTAGCTAGATGAATTGCTGCTGATCAGAATTTATCCAGTTTTTGTACTGAAACCAATTGCAGGAAAGAATGGTACCAAAAGCACAAATACAGAGGGACAGTTAAAAGTTTTTCAACCTGCAATCCTGAATTCTTGAACAAATGAAAAACAATGCATTAAGACTAATTAATTACTGAAATAGTAATACTTCTCACACCCAGTAAAAGAAAGAACATCATTATTTTATTATGTTTATATTTATTTATTATTTAGTTCTTACCACTTATGGAAACAAAAAAGCTAGCAAGACTGAAGTAAAATATTTTCATTAGTTCTGAAAAGGAGAAAGAAAGGAAGCAAGAGAAAGGCATGGTAAACAAGCCATCAGTAAAACAAGTGTTTCAGAAATAATCTAAAATATACCAAACAGGCTTGATCATACCAACCTCATGTTTAGAGCACTGTTGGGATTTAAATCTTTCAAAGAACATATAGAGAAACAAACTATGCAACAGTTACTTTTATGAATTCTGAATTTAAACTCACCTGCAGCTGAGTACGGGCAGTCTCAGTATCAGCAAAATTTTTAAAAACATAGTCTGTGTAGGTTTCTGTATCGAGTTCAACCCCCAACTCATGCATCACTTTGAGGACCTCAAAGACACCTATCAAAGCAAAATTGGAGAAACTAACATTTCAGAACATTTAAACATTTCAGAAAATGAAACTTGAGAAAAAAAATAAGAAAAAAAATTGCTTTTCAAAAATAAAAAAGGGACTTCTCCACTTCTCTCACTGTACCTGTAATGCAAAATTCTGAATTTTTATTTTAGTTACTGTATTATCAAAATGAGCAAACTCTAGGTTAGTTTGGAAATTTCTAGTATACAAAGTCATTTTCTAACCTAGGGAAAGATATGCTAATTACTGTTAGTCATTTCACAACACATCTTTTAAAGCTATATATTAATATCAATATCACCATGCCTGAAAAAAGAAAACTAATCTGAAATTTATTCTAATGTATATAACCATTTTCAAGCTAAAAATGCATTCTTCAACATGTAATATATTCTTAGCTTTGTTCCTAGCACCCAGCCCTAATTAATAGACCAGCTTTCAAGATTTCCATAGATTTGTATAAAAGAAAATAACATTTTTGTAATCAAATGTGTTGATTAGTCTTCGTTTCAATAAATCAGTTTCTACTTGGAAATTCAGAGAAAGTCTGGAGCATCCCAAATTCCCACAAACCCCAATGAAGCTATGTCATAACTTGCACAACATTCCGATCAATTCGACCAACCAGACTTTATATCATTATTGTAGATATGCATTTGAAGACAAAGAATACCAAATTTTAATAGAGTTCAGCAAACACTTTTAAAGCATATTTTGTGCTGCTTTTTAATTGCTTACATTCTTCTGATTTGCAGAAACTTCCTACAATAGCCCTAGCTAGCAAACTCTGAACTCCTGTCAAAACCTATACAGGTATTACCATTTTCTGCTGGTCTAAAAATGATTTGTCAATTGCTGCAGGACACCAGTACCAAATAGCATATGTTTTTTTCAACTTGCATTTCATACTTATTACTTTAAAAATGTAAAGTTTCCCAAAGTCCCTGTCTTTGCCCTGGAGTGCCACCTACGGAAAAGTGACACTTCCATGAATATTTTATGCAGTGCACTACGGTGCAAATAATCAAATGTGAATTCCCTTTGAGCACTTAAAAATACATGCAGGCAAGTCACACTAGATTAAAGTCACACCATCTGTTCAAGTTTGCCTTAAACAAAACTCTGTCCAATTTTGGCCCAGAATCTGCAAAATTATGAATAAAGAATTAATTACAATAAGTCCTTCCTGATACCTTTCAAATTTTGACAGCTAGTTTCTATTTCACGTTTGCAGCTTCTCAGAAAATGTATTAAGCCCTTTTATGTTAAAACCTTTTCAAAAGTAACCAAGTTCAAATCTGTATCACTAGAAGTAACTGTCTGAAGACTGAACTAGATACCACAGCGAATGAGGTGCAGTAGCCTCAGGAGATTCAGGCTCAAGTGTGTCTTTAGAAAAGAGCAGAAAATGCATCCCCATTGCCTAGTAGACATCTATCACAAAAGGATTACACTACCTGGCACAGTTCCTGAGCAGAAAAGGACACGTATGAACATGAGCAGAAGACTGTGATGAAGACTAAGGTACACCAATGACAATACCAAACACAGCTAAATTAATCACAAATTAAAAAACAAAAAACAAAAACAAGAAAACAAACAACAAAAAGAACAATGATGGCACATTTTTCTTCATCTCTAAGATTGCTGATGCAGGAATTTTTTTGAATAGAAAAAGAATATTGAAAATCAATATAGATCCTACAACTTTGCAAACATTTTCCACCTCAATGACAGCAGGAAATGCTTTATTATCAAATAAATGTCTTCCCCAGTATGAAGCAATAAACATTCCCAATTCAAGCAAAACACTACAATAATGTCAAACATATGCATGAAAGAGGATGTGCCTGCTTTCGGAAAATCTTTGCTCCTAATAACAATATTTGACAATATACTAACCTCTCTCACCCCAAAGCAAAGAACAGCCTAAAAAAGCAGAGACAGAATTGCAACTGCATATACCTAAAAAGCACCAAGATGGTAACAAAAAATGTTGAGAACCAAAAGGTCTTTATAAAGAATTAGTAATTCTCCCCTCCCGCCCCCCCAAAGAGAAATAATTCTTTTTTCTTTTACTGAGAATTAGTATCTCTGGACTATCTGATAGTTCATTCAAAAAGTCTGCATGAATTTGAACTTGTTTAAAAATATTTACTTTAGACTTGTCTAAATCCTGGAATTACACATAATTCTAGCATTCTGCCTTGGGGGGGGGAGAACTAATGAGGGTAATATAAAATGCAGCATCTGCATCAAATTTTTAGAATATTTACTCATTGCAGAGAATGCTCAGAAATTCTGAAGAGCTATTTTTTCTTAAATACACATTAGTTCCTTGGACCCATATGACCTCACAGTAAGTCCTCCAGCTGTCTCCCTTCTTGACCAAGAACCGTTTTTTGCTATCCTGGGTTGAGATATGTAAGGATTGCAGGAGCTGGGCACACAAAATCAAGTAATTGAGTGAGTGAAAAGATGACAGAAGGAGCGAACAGAACACAGACTAACACTTCTGTGCTTCTTTTTGTCATCACTGGAAACAGCACTGGAACATCCCAACAGAACTAAGAAGCGAGTAACCTTCCAGCTTCAAAATCAGTATATCCAAGAACAAATACGGAAGAGATGAATTAGAAGATAGTCTGTGGAGCTTGCCACTTCTCAAGCGGTGAAAAGTGAGGCTTGCAGTTCAGTCTACCTTAATTTCCTGTTTTTCATGGCAGTTCAGTCTACCTTAATTTCCTGTTTTTCATGGCAAGTAGCGTCTTCTTCCTGAAGTGGTGCCATGAGAACAGGTGGAATTTCTAATGCAGTTAAGTACAGTTCAACATGTGCAAAGGCAACAAAATGGGCCTTAAGCAGTTTTCTAAACAAACTAAAAAAACCCCTCCAGTTTGAAAAGTGAGGTTATATTAAAGAAGACAGCATAATATTTAACACATTTTTGCGGTGCTGTTAATTTCAGATGTACTCAGAAAACTTCTTTGCTGGAAAAGTCTTTCTATAAGACAATATTTCAAGTGATTATTTTGTGAAATCACCACTCTTCTTCCCCTTGGGGGACTCAGACACTTTTATTTACCTTTTCATCCAACCTGGGGCAAAATAAAAACTGAATTACTATTCACTAATCAAGCTTTGTGTGTATAACTATAACAGTTTACTGGAAAACAGAAATGAAAAAAGAAACAGCTGACTTTTTAAAACTTTCTTTAAAAATAAGTGAAGTGATTATATGAAACAAAATGTTCGGCTGCCAGTGTAAGTCAAGAACTTCTACTTAACTATGGAGGCCTTCCTAGTTTTACTGTATAATCTGACACAAGATGAATCCCAATGCCAATAACCTTTTCAGATCTACCACATATTGATCTTTTAAACCCTTCAAACACTTTCCATTCCTAAAAGCCTAACAGCTTTTATTTAGATAAACCTATGGAAATAAACTACTATCAACTTATATAACACGGATGTACATAAAAGCACGTCCCATCCAAAATTACTTTCCTGAATTAAATGACTGAAAACAGCTGTTTGCTGTCTCACAGCAGCCAAGTTCTCCATGGCATATTTAAACAATTGCCTTGCTTTGTTTCAGGCATACTAGCCACCACTTCATTGCTGTTTCTCTCTTGGACTCAACTCCATGATACAGAAGTTAGAGAATTTTCTTGATATCCAGTGTCAGCTTCCCTAATGTAATTAACACTGCTCCTAGTCATATAATTGCTTGGGTCACATCACATACTGATTCAGGTATTTGTACCTTTCAGCTCTGGATAGGTTGTTGCTTGTATACTGTCTCCTTTAATGATTATTTAGCTCATTATCTACATTCTATCAGCTGTTCAATAGTTTTTGGTTTTCCCCAAGTTTTTTTTTTTTTCCTCCATTATCAGCCTTCCCCATACCGAGATACACAAAATTATATGCATTAGGCCAGGCATCACTACTTTGCAGAAAAAGCAATTATCACCACCTTTTTGTTATGAGATGTGATACAGTGTCTATCTATACTTCTGTTCACAGAACCCTATAATTTTTTGCTGCTATAAAGCACCATTTTTCTAATACACTTTCTATTGTCACCTTTAGGTTCTCATTACAGCATTACTCTTTATTATTTCTATTAAACAATTCCAGGATTTTTTTTCTCCATTTACTTTCCTTCAGGTGTATTAGTTGTATTTTTAGATAGTGGATCTCATTTTATTAATTTTATTATTTCTTCAATTTTAAAAATGAATGTAAGTGAGCTTACACATGGTAAAGAACATGGTAAAGATTTGTTTCACTGCAGCAATTATACTGATTTTTCACTACAGAAGAAAATGCTCAGAAAGCTTCTCTCCTGTATTTTAAGAATTGCAAAATTACTGACCTTTGTAGGTATACACACAACTAACTTTCACACTTGAAAATTCAGACTGAGAGACTAAGTACTAGGTCACAAAAACATGCTTGCAAATCCACAATATTAACATACAGCCATACAGAAGTTTATGCATCTGATGCCTTTGCAGATAGAAAGAGAGAGGCTTTCTAGAATGTGGCAAAGAAAGCTAAAGTTGATCTGTTAAGGGTTTCTTCACTCGTTTTCTTCCCAATTTGCTTACATGACTGCCAGCAGAAACTGCTAACCAAAGTACAGCTGATTTCTACAGTAGGAGTCCACATTGAGTCAACCTCTGACCTTACTAGAGATCAAAAGAGATCTGAAAGAGATCTGTTGAGTTTTTCCTCAACAAGCAGATATACCTTTAGCTTTGGGACCTAAGTCTAAATTTATCAATGCTTCCAGCATTTCTAATACTAGCGTTATTAAGGTGAAGTGTTCCTTGTAGTAACAGAAAGCATTTTTTGTATATGTAGATGCTGCCTACTAAAAAGTATGACACACATTTCAACCCACTTATTTTTGGCTACACTGTACTTCAAGTAAAGATAAACATAAGTTACAAACTTGACCCAACTAAAACAATGTTGCAACAGTTTTAAAAAAGATCACTGAACTTTTAAGCATCTGAAAACCTGTGAGAAGATAAACTTGGGAAGTACTCCAGCAGGAGCAGAGCCTAAGGAGTTAATAAAAACTGAATATTGTTTTCACAAAGGCTTTTTGAAAAGGCTTGAGACATTTTTATAGCCAGAAACAATTAGGGAATACTTGTTTCAGCATTTCTTCCAAACTGGAATATGACTGTATATTTAAGATAAAATTGCGATATGAAGAGTCTGCTAAAAGCACTTTTTTTTTGTTTGTGCATTTTGTTTGTCACCCAGTGTCACACTAACAACTCTGCATCTCATTCTAAAGCACATTATACTGTGAGATAAGATGAAAAAGACAGTTTTTTGTTTCCCCAAGGGGGAAGTACTTCTGCTAAAAGCATCTTTTTATGATACCATTCTTTCTGAATTACCAATAACGCAAACCAAAGAATTAGATACTGTACTCTAAAATTTAATATTTGTTCAATTCTTATTCATATCCTGTAGACATCCCCATGTGTAACAGGGGAAAGTATGCTAAATGCTTAAGCCTACTTAAGAATCCAAAAGATTGAGCATTTCTGTCCTTCAATCAGTATGCTGTCAGGTCAGGCTCACAGATTGAGCAACATAAGTTCTCCTGCAGTTTTTATTATTGTAACTAAACTCACATTTGGCTTATCAGGTAGATATAAGAAGTTGGTTTAAAAAATATGTATATATATATTTTTGCAGTCCAAGAGAGCTATTATAACATAACCTTAATTTCAAATGCTTCTCTCAAATTTCAGTTTTTGTCAAGAGTAAATTCTGTACAGGATAAAGAGCAACTGGAAGGCAGTGAGAGTGCAAAGAGTTAAAAAGATAATTAAACTCTTTCACACATCTTTCCATTTAAATTTGTAGGATTGTACCATGATTAAGGAGGAAAGGTGGTTTTTAAAAAGCCTTTCTGAAGAAAAAAATGCTTGCAACAAAATAACTCAGGCAGCAATTCTTCATTTACTTTCAAGAGTTTGCTAAATCTTAAAACAACGTTGTAGTAAAAAATTTGTGCATTAAGTTTATAATATAGCAACAGGAACACATATCAGAGAGTTAACCTTTAAGATTCTTCTCTTTCTGGTACCCAACAAGCAGTGGCCAGGAATAGTGAGGTCTGAGTGGCAAGCCTTCTTCTTTCATGATCTTCATCACATCAATGGCCATATCTAAAAACATTCATAAGATAATTAAACAGTGACCAAGTACTTTAAACAAACATGTTAAATAACTAAATAAGCAGAGTACCTGACCTGTTGGCCTCCAAAGCACAACGCAAAACAAACGGTAAAGGTGCTGAGTGCATTTTCACTTCTTTCAACTCGCTACAATATTGTTTCAGCTTGCTCATAGGCTGCAAAGAATTTTTAAAATTGATTTAATATATTTTTCAATCTCTTTAATTGTTAGGAATGTCAGATTCTTCTAGTATTTATAAAATGCATATTACACATGGCAAACATTAAGGGATACCAAAGAAATACCTTTATGAATTTCATCTTATTATGCAAATTTGATATGAAATATTAAAACCATTCTACTTTTATTAACTGTGCAAAAAATCTACTATTTTCAATCTTCAGAGTCACATTAAATTATAAATAAATATAAATAATAACTAATACTAATAAAATAATAAAATAAATATACCATATAGTTAAGAGAAAAGTATTACTATGCTGCATACCATATCTGTATTTACACAATGTTGTAAGAAGAAGCTACCCTGGTCCATATTATCACGTGATAAATGATGAAGAGACTTCAAAATATGGAAACTTATATCTTCGAAGCCAAGAGTTATCAAAGTCAAACACAGGTTCATTGCATCTAGAAATAGGAAAACAGAAAAAAATAAAATGCTTGTTTAACTATTTTAGCATTAAACCACTAAGGGAAGTAAATATATTTTAAAAGTATCATTAACATACTGTTTAACATGACCAATCAATCAAATTTGAGACCACCTTTTTCAGCATTATTTATATTATCAATGGAATTCACTTTTCCCACTAAAAATGCAATGCCAAAATTTTTAGAAGCATCACCACTGTAATGTGATACAAGGATAGGAGATAAGAGAAACATTTCTAGACCTGTTAAGAGAGGAAAAAAGGGATGAAGATTATCGACAGCTATCAAGCAGATTAAACATGCTGGGATCCAAAAGTGACTTTCACTTTACTTAAAGAAAGCTATATTCAGTATTTACAATCTCCCTTTTCGTTAAATTCATGAACAGCTGTCATAACTGAAGCTCTGCTAGTGTCGTTTGCAAAAAGGACTCCACGCTTTACCACTTTCCTATAAAGTCTTAATGGATTTTATAAGTTAAAATTTTGATACATTAATATTGTATGCAAATTAAAGGTGGTTTATAATATTTAAAAAAATCGTTTAAAATGATTTAAAGCAAAGCAAATGAATCCATAGGCATGATAGGAAAATAATATTTTACTTTAAATATTCAACAAAAAACAATTGTTTTTGGAGACATTACTGACTGTTGCAAAGAACTGAAAGTGCTTGCCCGCTAAACCCTGCGTAGTATTTCCATGCAAAATACCATGGTAGCAATTGAGAACATACCTGGAATTAATTCCTTTTCAAATCTTATGCGCTCTTTAATGTCTTTGATGTACTGAGGATATCCAGCCTTGGCAAGGCTTAAAATCACCTGCATCAAAACCCTATCCATAAGATACCCTTCAGTCTTCTCAACCTCTTCTAGAGTCTGGAAACCAGAATAAGTGTAAGTTTAATAAACTTTATACCTGACTCAAAACATGATACGTTAAAAGAATAAAATTCACAAAAAGCTGAGGTTTTTTCTTTTACATTTTTAAACATTGGTTTTAGACACACAAAAGATGGTAGGGAGAATACCAACAATCTAGAGAGAGACAGTCTCAAACACCTCTAGATTTTAAAAAGAAAAAGGGACTGATAAAGGGATAATAGATAGATTCTCTGTAATACCTAATAATATATGAAAATATCAGAGAGATGACTTTCAAAAAAATTGCTATGAAAAAGAGATCGTAATTAGTCAAACTTTTTGTTATTGCTTGGAAGAAGATTGGTTGAGGAAGATTGGCTTAATTTGTAAGCCATAGAAATATATCGTTTCCCACATTCTCCTCCTCGAGTTGGTCCTTCCATTTGATACCACTCATTAAACTCAAAACAATTTTCTCTGCTGTTTCCTTACCAGAATTTCAACTAAACAAAGGACTGTTTTGTAGTTGAGTATTCATGAAAGTTAGCCTCTAAAGCAGCATTATCTTACCCAAGCTTTGTGAATACCCAAGTTTGTTTGTATGAACTCTTACAAAAATTCAGGTTTACCGGAAAGATTCAATGGCTTCAGTGGGAGCAGAATAACTTTATACATACCACATACACTGTTTGTCTCTTGAATAAATTAAAAAAAAAATTATTATATCACTCACTAGTGAACATTATTTACCATATCTTCACATAGAGTAAAAAGCAGCTATCAAAAGAAAAACTTTTGTTTTTAAATGAAGTATGAAACTGCTTTCAGTTAACCAGCTACTCAGATACAAAAAAAAAAAAAAAAAAATCTTTATTTGCTACTGACTATCAGGAAACAAGTTTTAAAATAAAGTATTAGTCCATACATACAGATAGAAAGCATTCCAGAGTTAAACTGACTTAAAGACAAACTAAACCATATTTAAACGCTAACTTGCAATACCTTTTTGATGCTGTCAGCATCACCCTTTTCAGCATACACATTCAGTAATGATAAATAGGTGTCTGGGCCAGGCTCAACACCAGCCATCCTCATCACTGAGAGGATATTTTCTGCACTCTTCATATCTCTAAAAACATTCAAAAGAAAGAATCTCAGTCAATTTAATCATAATATTTATTACAACTTGCATATTTCCTCATTCAATTAATAATTAAACAGAACAAAATGAGCAGAAACAAAGTCTAAGAACACAACAAGCATAGAAAAACCTATTTTAACTAAGTAAACCCCAAAGGTCAAAGTGCAAATCTTTTAATTATCGTATTATTTTGAATACTTATTTCAACTTCAGCAGTGGAAAAAGTTCAAAAATTTAAGTACAGCAAATTTCTTTTTCAAATAGTACAAAAATAGTGATTATCTTGAAATTCAACCTTTTCAAATACAAGAAAAAAAATCTACTTTTCTTAAACAGTTGCTTTGCCTGAAAATGCATATAAAAAGTCTTTTATACATTATTTAAAGCCATTACATTAGTCCTAGTTTTGCAGCTTTTAAGTTTTCTGTACAATATCAATTTATAATACAGTAAATTAAAAAAAAAGTATTAACATTACCCTGATCTCGCATGACCTTTCACAAGGCTACTGAATACCGCCTCTGTGATTGGGAGATCTTTGTTCTTCATAAACCCAAGAATTTTACTGAAAAATATTACGACAATGATTAGAACATTTTTTGTTTGAGAAGATAAAGTCCTGAGCTACCGCTGTGCTGATGGACAAGTACTGTAACAAACAGAAATAAATATTGATGTCATTGAGCAACTATAGTTTGGGATGTTGCATAATATGCTCATAATATGATCAATTTCATTTTTCCAATGACTTACATTTATCACTTAAAAATATGCACAGACATGAATATAGGTTTTTTTGGTTTTATCTTCCTTTATTTATTTTTCACGCTCAGCAATCACACTGTTATAACTTAAAGGCAACCTTTCTAAAATTAATGCAACTAATGATACATGGATATCCAGTAAGAAGCTCTGTGTAACAACATCAACAGGAAAAAAATTGCTATTTGCTCCTTAGCCCATTCTATCCTCAAATAAATATCTGCCTTTCCCAGTAGCCATTTTCTTACAAAGCAAGCTTCATAACCTCACATTTTTTTACAGGCTCTAGAAATGACAAAACAACTTATTTTCAGAGCAACTTAAAAGACAATTTGATTTGAACACACTGGTCCATCACTTATTTTTATTTTGCTCGCGTAGGTTCCAGCTGTATCTAAGAAACTGCTATTCAATGCTTGATTAAAATATACTTAATCCCCTTTGCTTTGCTCAAAAATTTTAAGGATTACCCTGAAATGAGTTTGAACATTAATGGCAGGAAATCTGAGAAACAGATTCCTTGATGCAATTCATTTAACCATAAATGCAAAGGAATACCTGGCTCCTTCAATGTCGCCCTCATTGCAATAAGCAGCAATCAACCTTTGGTACGTAACCTGCAGAAAACAAAGGGGAAGTTAATGATTTCTAACCAGTAAATGATATTGCTATTGAGAAAGAAGATATCATTAAAGGATACCTACTCGATTGGGCTGCACATTAGCTTCCTCCATTCTGGCCAAAAATTCGGTTGGAGAGAACTTATGCTCATTCTGAAGGTAGACTTTAAGTAAAGCATTATAATGGCTTGTATCATACACAGCACCTAAGGAAATATTTCAGGCACAGTCACTGAGTGTAGATTCTTTAAATTGAATGTGATTTTATAGCTTTTCCAGATAATTAATTTCATATCAATTTTATTTTGTACCGGCTTTATGTACAATCAGGTTGCTTCCTTTTAACCAACTTTGCAACACCAGACAGCTATTTAACAAGGCGCATTTGCTTTTAAAAGGCTAAAACATATCAAGAGTACAGAAACATCAATGCTCACATACATTCCATTCTGCAGTCTGCTATAGGTGAATTTTACAGATTTAGCAATATTACTCTCAAGAATCAGTTTTTTCTATGAGACATTTGTAGATAAATGACTAAATTAAAATAAAAAGTATCATCTAATAAAATAGCTGATAACACCAGGAACACTCAGGCCACCAGATACCAAGGTAACTGCTCAACATCTAACTGAGAAATAAAATACGTTCTTACAATAATCAAAAGCAAGCAGAAGTCTGATTTAAGCACCGGGGGGGGGGGGGGGGGATTATTATTAAACACCCCTAGATGTCAGTATAACTCCCAGAATAGGAAATAGGTCTCTCACTGCAATAACAAAACCTAGTGTTCATTTGCTAATGAATATTTGCCATTATAACCTAACATTTAAACACCATTAAAATGCATTCAGTCTTCTGTTACAAAGAAAGCAACCTGGCAACGCTAAAGCACATCGCTGTTCTTTCACGATGGACTGAAAAACACACCTACCCAGTTCTTTCATTTTGTCCCATATCATATGGGCTAGTTCTGTTCTTTCAGATGACACTACCTCTGGTAATAAAGCACCACAACTTCGCAACAAAAGCAAGGCCTGGTTACTCCCTGGAGACCCTGCAGTAAAAAAAGAACATTGTTAACAGATCTAATTCAGGTTAAATGGAAAGAGTCACCTAAATAAATAAATATATACATACATGCATGCAACAAGTCTGTCAGATATAAAAACCCCTGGGAACTATATTTTTAAATGAGTACATGCATTTTTTGCCTCTATTGTTTAGTGATTCAAAGGTAATATTAAAACAATTATTTAAAATATTTTTATAGACTATTACTGTCTAAATTTAGGGCTTTTAGGTTCCTATGGTAAGTTCTGCAAGTAATCACATACACTTCTGAAGAGGTAGGTACTCATCCTTTTGAACGGTGTTCCAAATTTCTTTTAAAAAAATTTCTTTTTGTAGCTCTTGGATAGTAAATTGGTTTCAGGCTTTTCTTGCAGCCAAAAACAGTCCACACAACAGAAGTGTCAGAGTAACAGCCTTTTCAAAGGAGCCAAATTTGCATAACCCATACCAAACTCACCTCTTACATCCCAAGTTCTACCAGTGCTTATGTCAGTTCAGGATTATACCCAAACAAGTTAGGATGAAGAAACTCACAAGACGCCATCATAATTTATCCATCTGTCTGACAGAGGCTTTTGTTTTTCAGCAGTGTCAATGCGGACCCCTAAATAAGCTTTAAATTCACTCGAAAAGGAACAGCCCTATAACCCTGCTGAGCTTGCAGTCTATTCAACCTGTTATTTTGTTGCTATGCTATTGCTGAAACTACTGTTAACCTCCAATTTTTGTTCATGAAGCGAGATGACTTAAGTCTAAAGCTGAAAAGCAAGTCTGCTGGCAAACAGTACGAATTGTGTATCTGAATGCTTCCTTCAGCATGAAAATGCTACCATTACTAGGAACTGAAGTGAAAGATAGAAGGGAAAACTTCATGTTTAAGTAGAATATAGCCACAACGAATTTCTTCATAAATTACACATTTAATATTAGTAGAAAAAATAAGATTTGAGACTGACCCATTGAAATACATACATTTTCTTATATAGAAGAATTTTCTTTGAAATTCAAAAGTTTTACTGAACAGGACACCCAAAAGATTAAGCAATGACACTACTATATACTGAAAACTATTCCTGATAAAACATGGCATTTAGTACAGTAATGAGCTCAGCTGAGCAGAAATTCAAAGAAGCAGCACAACAAATCTTAAATTCAGATGATCCAGTACTCTAAATTTCCAGTACTTTAAATTTCCCAATCTAAGATCTATAAAGATCATTTCATCCTAAAAGGAACATAACCTTCTAGCAAATTTCTGAAACTGCACAATACTTCAAACCAGTATCATACTGTTCCAAAACTGCTATTCAAAGATGCTCAGCATGAGTTTCCACTATTAGCATCTATTTTAGCTCCATCCACATTCAAGATCAAACAAATGAGACAACTTTTGCCTAGAGAATAGTGAAGGAAGCTAAGAAAAAGTCTACCTCCTCCAACCTCTGCACATAACATCAGGGATGCCAAAAACAACTACAAACCTAGTTGTCTGTCTTGGGCTGCACTACTGCTCCTGATGCAAAGTATGGCAGGGCTGCCACATACTTCACAGATTACCAGGGAAGCTCAAGACACAGCATTTTTCCTATCATGTCTATATAAGCAAACCCAGCAATTTCTAATAAAAAGGAGAGTTCCTTCAGAAAGCAGTGTATTGCTTAAAAAAAAGGGAGGGGGGCAAAAAATGTTAACCCTTTCCTATCACAGAAGGAAGGCATACTTCAGAAGTGATTTCTTCTAACAAGGAACAAGATAAATGCATGATTGCATAAAAAACATAAAAAAAAATTAAGGTTTTCTATCCCAAACTGAAACATACATGCAGACTTGAATGATTCAGACTTCCAAAATGATTTGAAGTCTGCACCATCATAAATGCTTTGTAAGTGATTTCCAAATTGTCATACCAACTCACCAAAGTTGCATACAGCCCAACATAGAGGCAGAAGCTGCTGCAAGTAAAAGTATCTCCAGCTGCTGCTACTAACTGTAAGTGTAATGGAAATTGTACATATTCCAGAGCATGCCACAGTAACTTAATTTTTGATTAATTATACAGAACTGTGGAAGCAGCTATATGATTATAAAATAAAGGCAAAATAAAATAAAAATATTCAAATGCAGGAAAATCAGCTCAAAAATTTCTGCTCAATAGCAGAAAGCTATATAAGGCTTAAAATTAGACAAAAATTTGATAATATTTATACTAATGACTGAGTACACTGAAAGTCAAAGGACAGGAAAAAAAGTTAGGAATATGAGTATGGGAAGGTAGAGCACAAGACAGCCACATCAATCACCATGTTTTTCTTCTGTAATTAGAAACTGAAGGTTACAAACACATGCAAACCCTTTTTAGAAATAAACCGTAACCTCCCACACTTTTGCTAAAATAGTTTCTAATGTTGCTATTAGAAATAGAAATGAGGATTGAGATTTTCAAATGGAAATATTAGTCATTTATTCAAATGGCACCCGAGTTAAATCGTTTGAGAAATTTTACCCTGTTTTTTTAAACTCTAAAAAACAACCGCTGCTTGAAATACACTTACATAGCCAAATGAAATCACTACAAGCAATTATCTTCTTGCTAGCGTGACTCCCTAAAAACTGTGTAACTAATCAAAGATCATGAAGAATTGTGTTTTGAAGGTAAGCAGAGAGACATAAAACCCTTGCCTACCCACACTCACAAATTATAAAGTCTATCCCTAAAAAAGAAAAAGCAGTCAGAACCAGAAAAGACATCACAAGCAAAAAGTCAAAACTAAAAACGTTTAACAGAAAGAGAGCAAGAATTAAAGACTTGGCTTTTAAACAGTAAACTGCAAAACTATAAGAGCTTAAACCCAGATACAGAAGCCAATAACTGTCCAGAGTAACACTCAAAGTTTAAAATTAAAACAAAACAATAAACATTTCTCAATATACTCTCATAGACTACTAATGCTAAAACCCCATTTATTAAATATCTCCACTGTCTCATCTTTTGATCTAACAAGTACCAAATCTCATCATCAACTACAGTACAGTTTATAAAAGATTATTCTGGCTATTTTTAGCCAAAGGAATACTGAATCTTCCAGAATGAACAATGCTTCAGCTATTTATTTTCTTTCTGTTTAAAAAATTAAATCTCTCTGGTCCCAAATATCCACAACTACCTGGGCATGGGGAAACTTGAGATCATCTCCACATTTCCCTATAGAGTTCCATCTTAAAAACAAGTGACACCTTAAGGACAGCATTACATACATAAGCATACATAAGATTACAAAATCTTACATTTTTAAAATATGCTGTATAAAATAGACAGATACGATCCCTGTTGAGTTCACAGTACAGTTTCTATACAACATATGAAAGTTAATATTCAGCAAGGAGGAAAGTGTAACATTACTGCATAAAAATCCATAAAAAGCAGGTGAATATGATAAAGATTTTAAAAGTACACTGAATTTCTACCAGATGTATTAATTACCAAAGAGAAAAAACACTGGAAAAGTGTGTGTTCGAAGCAAACTAACATCTCTAAAACATTTAAAGTCCATTCACCAACACATGCAGTAGGTTAAACAACATCCAAAAGACAAAATTAACATAAATCAGAATTCTTTCATTTAAGTTCTGTGGCTTGACAAATTGTTATACAGTAGCTTTAACAACTTTGTTTTAATTAAAAGAAGCTTACCTGCTCTGCATATTTCATGGAATATTTTTAGTAGAAGGGCTTTAGGGATGCGACCAGTTTTTCTGACAGAGTTATCCAGTTTATTTAATGCCCAGTCAAACTGCCATGCCCGTCTGTTTTGAATTTCTGAATTTGGTTCTTCTTTAACTCTTCCCTCCTGTTGAGGTGCAACTGTAAGGAACCTTGTTTGGTACATCAGATTTCTGAATAAATAAAAACAAAACAAAAAAAAACACACAGAGCTTACACTTCTTTGAGTGATTTTACAACTACCCTGGCCACACTTAAACGTTTAAAAAAAAAAAGATAATCTTCTTCTATTTCTTGCTCATAAACAACCAGTTTCTCAAAAATATTCTGCATTGATTTAAACAAACAAATGTAGGCAATTCATTTCACTGCACTTTGTTAGCCCTTCTGCCTAAAAAGATGGATATAGTCATATATACTTTCTCACAGTGACAATTGTTTATGTGAGGTTAAAAATAAAGTATGACAACTACAAGAAATGTGATGAAGTGTTCTTATTTCTAGCAAAACAACAGGAGCTTGCCTTTTTTTAAAAAAACAAAAAAAACCCAAGTGGATGTACATAAGAACAAGAAAAACTGTATTTATGCCATACCGGAAACGTGAACAGCCTGTGCAGGACAAAGTATCATTACACACATGCACTTCTTGAAGTCTGTTCTAAAGTGTATGTACAACTGCATAAAATAAACTAAGACTATCCTGCTCCAGATTCCTATACAAAGAAAGTAACAAATACTGGACAGCAAGGTAAGATTCAACAGTTTCTAAAATTGCCTTCCCTCCTCACTGTCCCTGTAGCCCAGAGCTCTTCAGCTAAATTTCCTTAAGGGCTCTACACTAGTTAAAAGAGTAGATTTTATACTCCCTCTCACTATGGATGTTCCAGAAGTCCTATATTTTGTTTGAAAAGGCAGCCACCAAAAGCAAGAAGTGCAGGCAGGACTTCCCACATGCCTGTAGCTTGCTCATTGCTATCTCCATTGCTGGTTGGCTTCTCACCCTATCAGTGCTAGTTTGAAGACCTAGCAAAGGGAGTCTGGTGGAGGAATAACTTGCTGGCACTACAATGTTTGACAGCACTGGCTGCAAGCTGCTTAATGGCAGAAAGAAACATCAGTGGGCTGTCTGTCAGGGTTTAGCGGAAAAACAGATTGCTGGTTTACCATCTGGTTGTCTCCCGCAAGTAGGAAGTAGCCCAGAGACCACCTTTTTGCTTGCTCGTTGAACTTCAGATTTGTTAACTAGGCAGACTAAGTTCTACGATTAAAATTCTTACTTTAAATAAAAAGAAAAGCATGAAGCAGAATCTTGTTCCTAACAGAGTTGTGAAAAACAATTAAGTAAAAAACGTTTGATTTTTGAAGGCATTCCAAAAAAATCCTTGAGTATTAAGGACCATCATCAACATTCAGCCATTATATTTTTCTAGCTGCAGGCAAATTTTTTCACTGCCAGATCTCCTTGAGTGTCCTCCTGAAGCATTTTTCCAGAGGTCAGCAAATGGATCTACTTTTTTTTTTTTTTTTTTTTGGATTGGGGAGGGACAGGGAAAAGAGAAGTGAAGAATGAAGAAAGATAGACTGCCAAAAAGGAGAGGTCCCCTCCCTCAGTTTCAGTCTTCCCCCTTTTTTGGGTGCAAGCTCCCACTGTTTCCTTTGGGCCAGCTCTCATGTTAATCAGATTCCTCTGTGAGCAAACTAAGCTCACTAACCCAGCCAAACACCAACTCAGTCATATCCCCCCCCCCAAGAAAAAACACCCCCAAAACAAACAAACAAAAAAACCTAGTTACTGCTCCATCAGATTAGAGAATGGAATCGGCTCTTGATGTACAGCAAACACCAGAATGAACAAAAGAAAGGGCTTAGGAATATGGGACTAAAAGCAGAGGAGCATGGAAGAATTAAGGAAATGAAACATAACTGTTGGTAGTAAGCAACTTGTCAGACTAACAAACATTTTTATTACTGATAATACCATTTCTCACTAGAAATCTACATTTTCAGGGGTCTTATTTTGCCTACTTTGTCTTCCTTTTTTGTAGATTCTTCTCCTACTATCTCATCATATAACTAGACCACTGTCAGGAAAAAAAAAAAGAAAAGAAAAGAAACACTGGGCTAATAAGTAAAATCCAGGAATACAAGGTAAGAATAACAGCAAGATACTAGATCTTCAAATCCTCTCAAGTGTAATATCCAAATGCAATAGCTATAACCTAGAATAACTGTTTAATAATTCATAAATAACTATGGGCTAAATTTACACTATGACTTCCATTACATTAAAGCACAAGTGCCACAAAACTCCTGGGTTTCAGATTAAAATTGGAGTTTAAAAAAAATCTGCTACTGTTGTGTGGTTACATTAGATCTTATGCCACACAGCACACTTGTAAACATAAAATTGATCTGTACTTACATTTCTTAGCTAAAGTACATGCATGGCCGTAACAAAGCCATCTTTCTAAGGATCTCTATGTGCCAAAAGCCACTAACATTTTAAAGCACTTCCATAGCTCCATCAGGTTACATACCGAGACAAAAAAAGCATTTGCATGCTCAAAATCTGCATGAAAAGACTTGATGGCTATAAACTTTCATTTGTTACTAAGCTATCCCTGCTTAATGTTTAGCATGATATTTTAACTACACTAAAATATTATACTGTTATATCAAGTGCTATGCTTATACACTGTAAAATATTGTATGATTTTACAATTATGCGATCTTTAGAAGTTGAGAAGGAACACAGGATTAAGGAGAACAGGAAAAGAAAAGAGGGATAAAAATCAAACAGGTCATGTTAACAGTTTCAATTAGGAAGGCACATAAAAAGGTAGCAAGAAAGGTTTCTAAATATACTAGAGAAAAGAAAATTAAAGAGTACAGATACACCTTAAAACAGAAAAAAATTACAAATCATACACTGTTTAGCTTTTCCAAAAAATGTTAATCATGACCATATATTAAACTAAGTCAATTTTAACAAAGAGGTAGGAATGTGGGTGAGAATAGGGAAGAATGGGCTAAATCACTTTTAGCAACATAAACTATATTCAAGAAATATTTAATGGACCTCACTCAATTCCCAGATCCTTTGGAGTTCTCTTCAAAAATTCATGGGAGACAAGTTGTGGCAAAAACAGAAGCAATGTCAACATAAAAATATGGATCTACACACAGGTAAGTTTTTTAGCACCCATCCTATCTGACATTCTCATTAACAAAATAAGGAGATGGGATGTAGTTTTAATCAGAAAAATGGGTGCACTAGTGGCTTAAAAAAAAAAAAAAAAAGTAAAGATGGCTACTAGGATTTGTTGCAAAATTGGGAAGATATTTCATGGGATCCTAAATTAGTGCATATCCTGACCCAACTGGGACAGGACTGCATGACCCATTTCTGTTTAATAATTTTTATTAACAATTTGGATGACAGAAAAGAAAATAAACTCATAAAATTTGTAGATGGCAGCACACCCCTAATAGTGGGAAACTCTTAAAAGGAGAACATCAGACTCCAAAGCTATCTTGATTCCTTGAAGAAATTGCCTGAAATCAACAAAAAGGAATTTCAATACAGACAAAAGACAAAGTTTAACATTTTGGACAAAAAAACAAATGCAGAAACATAAGGTGGTGTACAATCAACTAGACAACAATACAACAGAAAGAATTGAAAGAGAGCCACAACATGAAACATTGCAAACATGAAACATTATGCAACAAAAAAACATAACTGCAGGACCTACTAACAGAAACACAGAAAATTATTCTGCTCATCACTCACAGGACACAGGTCTGAAAGACTCATCTATCCTGTCCCTCTCTCCAAAGACAGAAGCAACTGTATCTAATCCATCCGGCATCACACTGGTAATATTAATAATTAAAATATTAATTGTAATGAAATATTAGAACAAGATACTTTGTCACACCGAAACTTTCTTGTTTGAAAGCTTACAAAATAAGATCAGGAAAAAATTCCAACAGGCATGACCTTAACGTAGCTGATCTTACGGCAGTACCAGAGGTTAAATTAGATAACCTCACAATGTAAATACATTTTTTCAATTACTCTAATTAACTCTGTTCAGAATTAAATGCAATGCTACATAAAATAAAGTGCATGGTACTCCTCCAAAGGCTGCAATAGGTATTTACTTCCGTTATTATCTTTAAACAGCATTTTAAGATCTCCTCCATGTGAACTGCCACTTGCAAGCATATGAAGTCACACAACAAACTTCAGATCTATTTCAATTACCATCCGATTCTTCCCCAAAATGTGTAATTTCTCTTCACTGTATTTCAGAATTGTGTTTCTTTGTACCTACCTGGAGAGAAGCTCAAAAGAATAGATTAAGCCTAAAGCAAACCGCAGTGGTTTTTTAATATAAAGTGAACTCTCTCCTACTCCCACAATCACAAGATTAAAAGTAGCCTTCCAGTTTTCAGCTTTCTCTCTACATTCACAAGGATTAAAAATGTAGATCCTGCCCACATAGGAAAGGTTAAGCCATTATATTTTTGTAAACCCAATGTACAAAACCCCTCATTCTGCAATAAAGGCAACTTTTCATCCTCCAATTTAGCTTAGAAAGTTTGGAAAGTAATTACTTGTTTCCTGTATTTCTAGAGCAAACTCAAAGACAGTGCATTTGATTTTCTAAAGGAACAGAAGTATCTTATTTACACATCAGCCTGAATAAAAAGTGTCTCCTATCTTTCCCAAAATTCAAAAAAGTAGGTGGTTTCAGTGATCTGCCAGGCAGGAGTGGTAAGTTTCTGTAAAACATCACCAAATCCAAACATTCAAGAGAGAATTACAGAGCCACCACACGGATTTTTGCTTCTCTTTATCAGAGCCACAGTGAGGTAGTAGCTATGCTTTTTCTATGCAACTAAAAGTGCTGAGTATTTTCCTAAACTGGCAAAAGATATATGAAATAATTTTTGAAATACAAGCCATGCTCAAGGTAAAATAATGGTAAACTTAAAAGGATAAAATTTATTACTGTATATAAAAGCACTGCAGACTTAAGTTAAATAGACCAACTTTTAAACCAACTTTATCAACTGATACCTCAGCATGAATCAGATGACTGCTAAATGTTATTTTCTCTGATTTACTTATGGTCACATACAAAAATAAAGGCCACAATGATCAGACCACAGAATGAAGATCATTTTTTCAGCAAAATACAATAGGATACTATGAGAAAAGTTTTTTCATGTAGACTGAGAAACCTCAGGCTTCTTAGAGAATATCTTAAAACTTTAGGTACGTGATTCACAAGAAGCAAAGCAGAAAAGGCTTGCTTTGTGCTACTTCTTAGGAAAAGGAAGTCTCTATTTAGAGACTTTTTACTTTGGTCAGTAAATCATATACAACAGCAGTGCAGCTCACAGAACTTTACTATGATAATAAGTTACTCCAGTGTTACCAAGAATAGGTCTACTGAATGTTGCTTCTGAATTTAATGCAGATCACTTTTATCATTTTGCTAATATAAAGCAATTAAGCATTTGACTTTGGATTTCTGTCCACTTCTGACAGGTTCCTGAGTATGACAATGAACAAGCAGAAGCAACTTGTTTGCTGCTAATTTATATAAATTGTACCATGAATCATCTGGGTTTTTAAGACAGGGCTTCCCCATAGCTCAATCAAATTCCCAGATATAAAACTAGATTCTTTAACAAGGTATTCTCCCTGTCTCACCAACATGCTCCCATCCTGCACAAACATGCTACAACTTATCAAAAGCCAACAAAGTCTTTACAAGGACAGCTAAAAAAGTGTTGCACATGGCACTCTTACCAACTTCATCAGCAAGTATCCCCTCTGAATTGGACAGAACAAAGATTATAACACAGATCTTGCAGAAGGAGAAGTTTTCACTACAGAACATTTTGCTGTTTTGAGGGAGATGCTCTTTTCTCTGCAGTCATGAGAACTGACATCCAAACTTACAGATGAGAATGTCAAAATTAAGAAGCAGCAGCAAGGCCAAGATGCTTTGAGAGACTTGCATATAAAGAGTTTACTTGATTTTTGTGCTCAGCTATGGTTTTATGGTCCATGCCTTAGAAGCTTAATTATCCTCATTTGCTTTGTGAATAGAAAGGGTGCCAACTTTAGGATGAGCATCCTGGCACTTGTACATCTAAAAGTGCAGTTCAGCAATATAGCTGAATTGATCTAATGGCATGCAGTCACCCAAAGCAATAGTCCCAGTCCTTCTTTTCCCTTTGCTCATGGTCCCACCTTTCTAGAGTTCATCAGATCTTTAACTGATTCAATACAATTTGTTAATCCATCAGAATTTCTTTTCTTGGCAGCCCAGCAAAGGAAATCACCTCAGTAATAGGTCAAATGAGCACCCTGAGTTAGTGCAGAACAACTGGGCTGGTAATGAGGCCTGAGGAGAATGGAGCCAACCCCTTCTCTCCCCACACAAACTTTTCCACAGCAGCAACCAGACAGATTTAGTTCAGTTGTAACATCAAACCATGAGACCTAGAGTACATAAAGTCCTGAAAAGATATTCAGACCTTAATTCCAAATCCACTATGAACACGTGTGGTTTGTTATGGCATTCTCAACTGTCAGCTACTATAGCAAATTTAAGTATCCCTTCACTTAGTGAAGCTTCTATGAAGAAAGTTCCAAAAAACTTACTGCAGAAATCACTGTAGAGCTAAAGTTTGTTGCTGCAGATCTGAAGTTTGTTGTTTTGGTTTGTCATGGTGCATTTATTTTGTTCCAAGTGCAAGGCACGAGAGGGATGTAGTATATCTCAGTATATATTTCATGTCATTTAATACTGGAGGTAGACATGTGAAATGGAAAAATGTCCCTTAGATTTGATCTGAGGTTTTTGCTGTAAAATGGTCCTCAGCAATCCAGTGCAGCTGAATATCCATCTATTGTCTTAAACAATTTTCAGAAGCAGCTTAGGTTAAATCTGCACAAAATTAAATGAGGAACACTCCCATAAACTAGTCCATCAGCTCAACTATGGAACACCCAGCAGCAGCATCAGTCATTGCAGTGAGACTACCTTAAACCAGCCCATCCATTCTGTCCCGATATGCTCAAACTTGGCTCAGTCACAGAAGGAAAATCAACTGACATGATTGGCAATTGCTAGGAAAAAACATCTTCTACAGCAGCATTTAGTGTTGCATTCTGATTGTACATCCAAAATCACTTTAATTCCCCTACCTCCACTCCTGATCCCCATCTATCCCTTAATTCAAATTCTTATCCACAGGCCCAAATGTGATCTTGCAGACAAGGAGTGCAGTCTCACCTCTCTTTATTCTCCTTTTACTCTCTTGTTCTCCAGCATTAGGAAAAACACTACAGGAAAGGTTGCAGTGGAACACATCCAGGGAATAAACACTGATCCGCAAAAGGAAGTCAACTAACTTAAGGTGATTTTATGATCTACATCAGCAATCTAGCTGCAGGCTATAAGGTCTCACTAGCTCAGTAACAGACCTTGGCAAATATGCAATTAGTCCTTTGATGTTTTGCATAACTACTTAACCATACCAAAGATGCTTACTGTGCTTCTATGAAACTTCAACTGATTATCACTCCTGTTAATTATGTATAAATGGCCATTAGAATCAAATGTTTTTTACTGCAGGTCTAATAACACACTAACAAAACTTATTATACTACTTACCAGCAGACAGGAAAAGTTATTTGTGATTATCCATTCTAATGATAGTGTATGCATGCCACCCGCCTAACAGTTTAAAATCATGGGCAAACAGGTAACTGCATTTCATATGACAGACTGAGTTTCAAGATGACTGAGGATTTGTCCACCTCACACCCCTATGGTTCAGATCTTGCAACAGGCATCCATTCAAGATTTGAACTGGTACGTTCTTGCACCATTGTAAATACCTACCAATGTAAGGCTTGTACTTTTGTTAATACATACATTATTTTAAGACTGTAGAGTAGAAGTAGAGTTTATACTTTGGCTATGGTAGTCTCACGACAGTATGTTAAACCTGAGCTATTTGAAATCCACTTTGGATGGTCATGGAAAGTCGTGCTTAAGTTTCCTTTCGTTATTCAATGAGGCAGGAACTGCTTTCCTGGAGAGAAGGCAACAGAGAAGAAAATCTAAAACCTAGCTATCTTCCTCACTATTATAGTTGCAGATGCACTTCAAAGTGCTGACTTCAATCTAAGAATTTAATATAATTTGAAACCTTATTTACATTTATAGCCACCTCTCTACCCACTGCATATCATATTGGCTCTGAGCAGACAGGCAACATATCCTGAGCGTCTCTAGAATTACACAAGCGTAACAAGTAGTCCAACCATCTTTTGGGTACTCTACATTTTGGGGATGGTAATTAGGACCTTCCTGGAAGATTCAAGGCTATACGATGTTCTGATGAAAACTCTGCTTGAAGGTGAACGCTTGTTGTTACACATCTCTAAAGAATCAATAGATTTGCATCTTTTCTGTAACCACTATTTTAATGAAAGAATCAAAACTACATCTGAAGTGACTTCACATGTTCAGTGCTAAAACAACTCTTACAAGCACATGTAAACATATTACAAATAGCATAGAGATAGCATATAGAGTCATTTACTCAGTTCTCTTGCTAAATGTTGGATTATTCCTTGTTGTTGCTTACTCACTCTTAAAACAGGTTGTGGTTTTTTTTTTTTTTTTTTACACTATCATAACCAGAGCTTCTTCAATATTCTCTGGGATTGATAGTAGTGAACTGCATTTCATTGTCAAAATACCATCTTGGGACCCAGATAGCGAGTCTAAATGTTGTCCATATATCAAAGTCACTCTATTTCTTTAAGAGGTTCGTTTCCAGAAGTTAATGGTTAGATGGAAGAAAAAACATTGAACAGTTACTTAAACTAAACACTGAAATGAGATTATATGCTTACATGTGTAATTTCAGTTCATAAGCATTGTCCCTACTTTACACTTTGGTTCTAGAGCGTCGCTTATACTCACTAGGATGTCTAAATTCACACACTAAATAAGATTTTAGATTAAATATTGTCTTAGGGATGAAATTACTGGACAGAAAGGTACAAATTTTAATGTGTTCTTCAGTCTTACTCCAATATAAGTCACAGATTAGACTGCAACCTGAGAACAATGAAAGGCATCACTGCTGTTTTCTGTGAACATATTCTCTATCAAGCACCTGCTTTCTCTAAGCATAATTTTTTTAATTATACTTAATTTAGCCTGACTATTAAAGTTGTCAGCAACTGAACCATCCCACATGACTCCTTTTACACATGAAAACATAGTAGAGTATAACTGGAAGCAAAAAGGTAACATTTGTGAAAAAGATCAGCCATTAAAGCCAGAAAAGAACACTGTATAAAGCACTTCAAGTTCTTTCCAGAAATACAGTCCCAGCAAGTACTGTTAGTCCCTCATCAAATCATACATGTATTTTGTGAACACTTCTTGCAACTAACTATTTTATGAAATACTGCTTCCATTAGAGGAAAACAAAAAATTGGCTGAAATGGCACAAGGTACAAAAGTTTATCTATGACTAAATTTGTAGTTCTGTTGGTAAGCATATCTCTCCTGAGTTCCTTATTCCTTCCTTCACAAGTTCTACCCTATTCTTCACATCAGCTCTAGTATTTAATGATTGGTTTTATTTTAATCACTAAAACCAGCAGAAAACTAACCTTTTCTTGGTATGGGTTAGTTTTCTGTCAGGCTACTCAATCAAATCAGCTCACTACAGGTTTGATAAACACCAGCGTTGGTGCAAAGGGAGTAAGTAGCAGTAATCTGCCTATTTGGGGAGAGGTGAGACTTCCCCTCTAGCAGATCTTACTTTCCCCTTTCCATTGCTCACTCTCTTTTCAATCTACTCCTTCTCCTGAGCCAGCTCTGGAGGTCACTAGGTCCTTTGCTAAACAAATTTATCTATCTAGAATGGCAGAAAACTGGTCAGCTTTTCTGAATGAGCTGGTTTTCTACCACTCCATCTCTGAGTCACACTGACCCAGAGGGACCACCAGGGCTATAACAAGTGAGACAGGACAGAAAAACTTCCTCCTTTCAGTAGTACTAAGTTGCTGTCAGTTCACTCAATGTCATAAAACTGAGTGTGTGTGCCTGATGCTTCTAGATTCTTTGATTTTATACAAAAATTTGTCTACAACATGATTTTGATATTTAACAAGATGAATTTCAACCTCAGTCACTGACACTGACCAAATCTACATACTGACACTTTTATCAGACAGAAATGCTGTGCTCCTATTCCTATTTTCGCTGTAGAATGAGCTGCTAAAGATGGCTGTAGGAACAGTGAACAAATTCTGCTGCTCTCAGCTATTTGTGCCCCTTCATTTCATATCTAACAGAAACATTAGCTGCTACCAGAATAGTTTGTAATATGGCAGTACTACACAGTAAAAGCACCATATCCCTTTCCTACCTGACTAGACTGGCTCCTCACCATGTTTTACAAATACTGCAAGAAATAAAGCAAATGTTCATATCCTTGGAGAAAAGAGATCAAAACACTTCTTTAACTACATGGTTGTAATTTACAAAATATAAATATTTGTTTTAATTTTATATTGTTTTTAATTAACAATTGTAACTATAATTACAGTAAGTCATTTTCCATAAACAAAAGCTAAAGCGTCTCAAACCACTCTCAACTTTATATTTTATAGACACAGAAATAGGACACAATGGAAACCAAAATCTAATCTCATCGAGGATCAGAAATCATGAGCAAACCTTTCTCTCATTCACGTGCAGCTTGAGAACTTGCTGACAATGAAGTAATCCCTAACATAAAAAAAAGCTTGCACCAGTCTTCATGTAGCTCTAACAGCATCCTAACTGTATAAAATATGAAAAATAAATATGACTCAAAGCTTTTGATGTACCTATCAACTTCACAAAGTAAAGATCCTTGCCAAAACTAATTGATAGAATGACAGAATCAACTAGCCTACCTAAAAGAGAAAATCATCATCTTTTAGAAAAACCAGTGCACAAAAAAAGCTAAAAAAAATGTATGCATAGGCACTGATTCTGACACGTATTCAGGGTTGAGCCTTATGCACTTCCACTCCCAGGAAGTGAATGCTCAAGACAAAAAGCTCCCCAGATCCTGAAGCTGCATTTAACCAGCACTGGAGAAAAAGCTTAGCTCTCCCAAAACTACAAAGAGAATGCTGTAACACTTTGATGCAACATCATACTCCTTGGGTCCTGCAAAGCCATAGAGAGAGACATGTGACATCATCACCCCATACTTTCACTTTCTCTCTACTTCCTGCTTTAATGACCGATTTGTATAAAACTGATGCACTCATCTTAAAGAAAGACTGTGCCTCAAAACTTCCTGCAAGACACCAGCAAGGTATTAGTGTACTCAGAACAGGAGCAGGAGCACAGGCAGGGCAAGCACTCCACAGTGTGATGGGAGAGAGAAAACCACGTAAAATGAATTGAGATATTCCTCCTGATAACAGGCCCAGCAAGGACTAAGGGACAAGTGCAGGAAAGTGCTGATTCCAACTGCTCAGTTACTCGGAGTAAATCGCTGCATTGCCCAACCTGGTCTCTTCCTTCCTCCTTGACTCCCTGTTTCCACAGCTTGTCTCATCTGTAATTACAGCCCCTGAAGGAAAACTTGCCTCTTACTCTTCACAGAGAAAAAGAAACAGCCCGCTTTCACCTAAGTCAAAGGGCACAACACTGCAAAACAGAGCGACGGAGGGGGCCTCCGCCTGCGCCGGCGCTGGAGAAGAGCGGCTGCGCTCCCCTCGTCCTTCGACCCTGAGCTCACCCTGCTCACACGTGGCGAAAGGCCGCCGCCGCCGGCCCGGCCCCGCGGGCCCAGCCGGCAGCCCAGCAAGCGAGGCGGGCGGAGGGGGCGCGGACGGGCCAACGGCCGCGGGCCAACAGCAGCCGCGCCCTTGCGCGCGGGCCCCACGGCCCCGCAGGCCCCCCGCCGCCCCGCTTCAGCGGCCGCGGGGCAGCCCCGCGGCGCCGGGTCTCACCTGCCGGGGGGCGGGGTGGCGCCGCGGGCCGCGGGGCGGAGAAGGGGCAGGAGCCGCGGGCAGAGCGCCCGGAGGCGCCCGGCGGAGCTCAGCAGCGCGGCCATAACCGCCGCGCGCGCCGCACTCGGAGGAGCACGTGAGCCGGGCACCGCCGCTGCTGCGCGTGCGCACCCGGGCGGGGGGGGGGCGGCCGCAGGCGGCGCTCCGCCTCTGCCGGCCCACGTGACTGGCGGAAACCATTCTCTCAGGGGAGGGCCTCTGGGCCCGTCTAGACCCCGGCCCGCTGACGTCACTGGCCCCCTTTCCAACCCCCCCTGTGCCACTGATGGAACATTCCACGCAAGGTCGGCGCGGCATCCCGTCACTCCGGGAGTGGGTCGATCAGAAACCAACCCGGAGTTGCTCCATCCAAAGGCTCTCGGTAGTGTCCCCTTAGCGCTTAAAGGGGAAAAGCCTGGTCTCGGAGGCAAAGAGATTGCGCCTCGCTGCTGTTCTGAAAGCGGAAGGGAGCAGGGGAAGGCAAAGGCAATGCTGTGCCTGTCTCGGGAGTAGGGCCCCACTTTAAGCGCTCTTCGGGCAATTCCGCGCTAGGTAACGGTTGGCCCCGAGAGGGTCTCCCGGCTGGGTAGGCGCCGGCCTGCCCCCACCTGGAGCCGGAAGTCACGTGGCAGTGGGTTCGCGAGCTGCGTCTTCTGGCGCCGCGGGTCGCTGCAGCCGGCGGGGTGCGCGCGGCGGGCCGTTGGGCGCGTGCCGCCCTCTTTGCCTGGGCAGAGCTGTAAGGGAGAAGCGAGGTTAGTGCCTCCGAGGGCTCAGGGCAGGCCGCCGCTCAGCCGCGCTCCCGGCACTGCCAGCCCCGTCCGCCCTCAGGGGCCGGTGCTTCTGTCCTAAAGCTCTGCGGGCAGAGGTTAAGGGCAGCGGCTCTTGCCTGGCGCTGCTGGAGCCCGCCGAGCCTCCTCGGCTGGTTTTATTCTCTTTGGGCTCTCTTGCCGAGAGAGGAAGACCGTTCTCTGTGGTTCCTGCAAGTTTAGGATTTTAGGTGGGATGGAGCTGTTACCAGTTTTCTGTGTGTTATTTCAGGCACTGTAATGTATGTCGCTGACAATCTGTTGAGTGTATATATACCATCTATGATAGGTAGCATGCAAATATGAAAAAAAAATGTAACTTATTCTTGTCGCTAATAGGAGGAGGTCCATCTAAACTCATTTGTTAGTTGATTTGTACATGTTGTTTTAAAGCCACCAGTGGCAGTCTTTACAATATTGCAGTGGCAGGCACTGACTAGATTTTCATGTTGAAAGAGTAGAACTGAAGAGCCTCTGAAATGTCATCCCCTACTTTCTTTCCTTCTGGGAAAGACTGGGGTTACAAGGTGTGGGAGGCAGAACCTTAATATAAAAACTTTGTAACCGTAAATCTCTGCCTGAGCGTGTTTACTAAGATGCTGTCTGTATTGTAATTTCATATTGGCATGCAAGTTAAAGCTGGGTTCTAAGAGGTAATTACAGCATCAAATTAGATAGGTACTTCTAAGTTAAGTGAATGTTTTCATACAAAGCATATAATTATTTTTGCCATAGGATGCACATGACTACTCCAGGGGGCAGATTGTTCATCAAAACAGATGAGACTGAATTTATCAAGTCAATTACAATCAGCCATTTTCTATTACAGTTTAGTTAGTAAGATTTGTAAAGTCTGAAGGACATTGAAATGTGAAGAGCACAGTTTTTAGAAGTTCTGAACATTGCTTTTGCTATTTATAAGAGTCCTGGGTGCTCTATACTTCTCATAGTCAAGCCTTAAGGCATGAAATAAAGCTAATAAGACAATATTTATAACGTTACTGCTTGTCATGGGTTCTATTTTATCACAATGTTATGATATTTCACGCAACACACATCTTACTCTTTAGTATAAATAAGGGAGTCTAAGATGAATTTCTTAACCTAAGTGCAAAGCTAGTAACATACACTCTAGTTATTAGGATGATGTAGGAGCTTACTTGGTTATGGAGTAGAGCTCCACTATACTAGGAGATACAAAAACACAATACAAAGATGTCTGTGATGCTTATAAGGAGGACAAGAAAAGGTAACGCAAATAGAGAAGAAAAAGGAAATAAGGAGATAACGTAATTATTAGTAATGCTGATAATAATTGATTAGCATAAAAAATATAGTAGGCTTCTGTTGCTGAGACTTTGCTATTACTGAATCCGTAAAGGACAGTTTAAAGAAGTGTTTTGAAGGAGATTGGTGCTGACCAGGAACTCTTCCAAAGCAAAGAAAACCCAAAGGTGTTTATTTGAAAATCTAGTAAGTAAATAACAGAATCTGAAATGATGGGCTATTCAGAGGGGAGCTGACTCTTCACTACCAAGTGAAAAGTCAGACAGGGTTCTGTTTTAGAAGTAAAGATAGCTGTTTGTTTGATAAAGAAAAGGATAAGGGGCCCTGAGGATTTAATTCAAGATGTGATGTACTTGAAGCACTAGACTTAGGAAATTATATTTGCTAAAGTTCTCTGAATGGTTGAGGATCTAGCCTGCATTATCAAGATCCGGAAAAGAGAAAGTTTTAATCAGTAATTGAGACATAGTTGTTGGAGCCTTGCTGAGAGTTTTAGTTCTCTGGATAAAGACAAAAAGCTGTGTGTTAGATATGTTATTCAAGGAGAAAAATGATTAGCGCTTGTATGTGAGAATCCAGAGAAAGCACTGAGTGGTGGAATAACCAGTAATAGTTGAGAAAGAAAAGTTATTAGGTGGAGAGTAAAAGTTTATTCTAGTCATGCTAAACTTGAGTTAATGGGTCATGCATGATATGTGAATGAAGCACCAAGATTTCAATTTAGACAAAAAGTTTAAGATACACCTGTTGGGCCTCAGCACAAGGTTAGTAGCTATACTTTTAGCTATATTTGTAGAAAAGATTATCCAGAGATAAGAGTATGTAGAGCAGAAGAGGGTGAAGACACACATACATCCAAAGAGGGGGAAGAGATACCCATCCAAAGATCCTCTTAAGGAACTCTTAGATTGCAGAAGATGAACTAAGGAGTCATAGAAGCCAAGGAAGAAAAAGCTACCAGAAGATGGTTGTGGTCAGCTGCATAAGAGACAGTTGAAAAGTCAGGGAAGATGTGAATGAGTCTATGCTAGGAAAGAAAGATGTGGGGTGGGCAAGGGACTGGAAAAAGCAATCTAGGGGAAACTGGTTTGTTGGTCTCACTACCAAAAGAAAGAATTAATACAAAGCTCCAGATAAACGAAAGAAATCCTCTGCTGACTTCCTAGTTTTCCCTTTCTCTAAACAGCTGAGATCTTCCAAGATTCTTGGCCTGATTGACTCTTCCCAGAGAATCTATTCCCAGGGATAATTCCCAGGAGACTATTCTCCCAGAAATTTAGCAGTGCCAGGGAGCAAACCTGGGCTTCCAAGGTGTGTCTGTACTGTTAAATTCCTAGTCTCTGAAAAAGTTTTGATCCATGCCAGACAATTGCTGGGCATAGTTTGGGGAATTAGCATCAATCAGCATGGGACTGTTGCCAGTAGGCAGTTTGGAGGTGGCCATGCTGTGTTGGAGGGTAAGAGGATTTAAAAGGAAGGACTGTGGCCAAATTCTTCCAGCTGGCTTCAAAACCAGAGAATGGTTCTGGTTATGTTTAATGTAATAGATAGACATATGCAAACATATGTGTTCTGCATCCATTCTACATCCACTAGTACATTAAGTCCCAACATGGTTTCTGCTAATTTCATAGAGACTTTATAATAAACAGCTCTTAATGATTTTAAACCTTAATTAAAATGTGACATGGAAATTTCCAAAGCAGGAGTTACAATAAATGCACCAATTCAGAGCTCTTTTTCCTTACTCCCCATTATTCCCAAAACAAAACCCAGAACAAATAAACTCTCAAATGTGCAAAACAGCTAAAAAAAAAAAAAAATTCACAAAATCTGAAAATCCAAAGTTACAATTCCACTATAAATGCATCCTCTGAATATGAGGGTCTGAAACTTTTGGAGTTAATGACTCAAGGTGTGTCAAAATCCCTTCAAAACAATGGAGGAAGTGTAAATGGACCTGCAGCAGCTCTACTGTGTTATTTGTGTAACTAATATAGGTGAAGAGAATTAAAGTTGGCCTGGAAATGTTGCCTTTAGGTGGTTTGGATTTTGCAGAGAGTAAGAGAGTAACAAGAATCATGGTCTTTACCATGTATAAGAGGTTTGTTTATGAGATGTTAACCCTTGAAAAAATCTAACATGACCTTTGCTTGAAGGCTGTGCAATAGGGCTAAATTATTCCATGGTTACCTCAAGGGTCTCAGGAGTGCCCTCCACCTGTTTGAGCTGCCTGGTGAAGCAGTCAAATCTATCTGGAAAGATGTTTCTAGAATTTCTGCATTCATTTAATGCCTACATTCATCTTGGGAAATGGACTACAAGGAAGATTTGCCATGGAGAGAGTAATTTGGGGGGTTTATCTGAGACTTTGGGGGATGGTAAGCCATGGAATTGAGAAGATGGTGAGGTAGGTGTATATTTGTATTGCTAATATTAATATTGGTTTTATTTCTGACATTTGAGTAAGGATAACCTTAGATTTCAGGCAATGCAGTGCTTTGGGATTCTGGTATGAAGAATATGCATTCTTGAGTGGACATGACAAGGAAACCAGAAGGTGACCACTCCCTGTGGCTTGTTCTCCAAGCCTGACTGAAAGTGTTGGCTTTGGTCTCTTGCCTCATCTCAGTCATGCAATCCAGGCTGAAGCGATAGGGTCTCTGAAAAAGACGAGTCCCAAGACTGTAAAAGACAGAAGGATAACAATGAATATAGTTCTCTGTGGTTCTCAGTATATATGTCTGTATCTATATACAGATACTCCTTCTGTCACAGGGAAGAGAATCTAACTCTAAATTCACAATTGGTGAGGTTTTTATGCACTTTTAACATCTTATTTCCATTTTGTTCTGAGAGGAGAAAATGGAATCAACTTAGTACTCATAAGAATGCTACTGCAAAACCTCAGTTTTCTGTTAAGCCTTTTAATCTGTAATATTTCTCAGATCTAGAAATCTTATGAAAATGCAAGTATCAGACTCATTTTCAAAAAAATTTAAAACATAACTGGAACATAGCTGATGAATTCAGAGAGAAAATATTTTAAAATAATGTTTTGTAAAACAAATTTATGATTTTTAGGGCTTGAGTTGCTTAATGCTAGCAATAATATCATTTCCTTCTTTGGTATATTTTCCAGTATCCCAGATAGCCTCCAGCTTTTATTACTGCAGTGTCTTTCAAATCTTCTAATTTGGCCAGTGTTGCCTAACATATAGAAAAGTGGATGCTTCAAGAAAAATCTCTCATTGTAAATGAGATTGAAGTCAACAAGATTACTGAACTAGTCAGGGTTTATTTTGAGGGGATAAAAATGAAGTTAAAAGTTCAAGAGCTATAGAAGCAAGATGGAAGAAGGTATAAGTGAATAAGTCGTTCAGAGGGAAACTGGAGAAGGATGACAACAGGATAGCTTAAGGTATAAGGAAGAAACAGAAGGGAAGGAAAAATATGTAAGACAGGAGTAACTAGTAAGGCTGCTAAGTGTGGCTGGAAAGGGATTGCTGTTTTGCCTCTCAGAAACAAGATGAATGTAAGTACAGCCCCCTTTCAAGAAGACACTACTTAAGGTCCATGTTTTTTCATGGACATTTAAGATGCTATGATACCTTTGGGGGCCGTTTGTTTCCCAAGTGTCAGTTGTTTGTCCTTTCCTCCCAACATACACCAAAAAAAGCTTCCACTTCCATGCTGTAAGTTTTCCTTAAGTTTAAGCCAGTTTCGGGATTTATGGAAGCCTGACCTCAGAGTCATAGCTTTGGCGATATGGTGTGTTGTTTTGCTTTGTTCTGGGTTTGGCAGAGTGATAAAATCAAACTGAGGTACTGGAAAGGGAGCTAGCAGCAGCAAGATAAAAATCAAAGAGCCAAGTCTTAGGAGAAAAGTGTAGGCTAATATCTAAGTTTTTTGTTGAAATGGCAAACGAGAAGACAAGCCCAGGAACTGGAGAAAGATGGATAATGCCCAGTTTTGAATGGAAAATTGCTGCTTGAGAGTCCTGTTGATTTCCATATAAAGCATGCTTGTTCTTCACATAAAAACAGTTCATTGCCAATGGCCAGATAGACTTTATCACTAACAAAGAAGCTAAATTCATTCCTTACCCTATGTATCTGTTAGTTAAAATATTTCTGCAGGCAAAAGTATGCCTTTGCTTTTACTTGATCACTCCCAAAGTCTTAAACGATGTCCTCAGGACTTTTAGAGCTGTACTGCACTGTAAAGTAATTCCATTGAAGGTGCAAAAGAATTCAGCTCCCTCTTCCCTCCCTGTTCTCCTCAAGTATGTTAGTTTTGCAGTGTTAGTAGAAATTTTAATAAGTAGTAAAGTCTATTTTTGTAACCAAGTCAGCAAATCTTATCCTGGCTATCTATGGGGAGTAGATTTGATGACTAAGAAGGTGCTTTTTTTTTTTTTAATATAGTTACTTTTCAGAGAATTGCAATTTGAAAATGGTTGTGACATAACTGGGTCACATCTGAAATTTTTCTATAAGCTGCATAAAATGAGAAGTTGAGGTAGCTGCTTTTGTAAGAGGGTATTTTCTTAGATCTGTAGTGAATCATAGCTGAGGGATTTGCATATTGTACAGTTACTGAAAACTGCAAAACAGTTATAAATCTGTAAGTGATTAGTAGTCCTTCGGTCTCTTTAATCTGTTGTATTTCATTAAGGATAAAATAGGAATTAAATAATTTTGTATTAGAAAATGTGCATATAGATGCAAGTACATCATATGTGTTTCTTTTATCATTGTCTTTGTTTTACAAGTTTAATTGTGGCATGCTGTACTGTAGAGAATATTACATCTGAGAGTTCAGCTATTTTGAGTATTGGAGGGGAGAAGGTAGTAAGACTGGTTTTGGGAATGGTAAAATTGTATTTCAGCTGCCTATAGCTCCAATAAGTAATAAATTGTCTTCAGGTTTTGATGCATGCTTCAACTTTTCATTGGAAACAAGAATGGAAAGTTTCAGATTCAGAAATAAAGTAGATTGTAGCTGGAATGTGAATTTATAATAAAACCTGATTCATAAACTTAGAGGGTTTGCTTCAGATAGTAATTCTTATGCATAAATTTGTTTTTATATCAGTTGGCATGGTGGCTGATCCTTTCTGCCAAATAGCCTCTTGTTTGGAACAGTGAAAAATTTTTGAAGTCTGGATACAAGACAAATCCAGAGAGTGTCTGACGTCTAGGCTTCTGCTTTGGTTCAAAGTATTTGAGGTTTCCTTACAGATGTTCCAACTTATCGTAATGCTTATTGACTTTTTTTTAGGAATTGGGCTATTCTGCAGTCACATGTGATTTAGAAGGGTTAATCTAAAGATGATTAGAAGTAAGGAGCTGCTTAGAATCTGCAAAACCTAATACACAAACATTAAATCTCTTAGTGTAAGTATACAATATGTGTATACTTCATACATATATACCTCACTGGGATACGTCAGGGACAGATGCTGCACACTGCTATAAACTTGTACAGATCATTTGTCAAAACAACACTTAATTTAGTTTCATTCAGGTCATTCATATATGGTTTAGGTATCTAAAATGATAACTGGATTGTTACTTTATGAACAATAAACAAATTAACTTTTATTGTGTGAAGAGCTCACATCTTTCTGTTTGTTTCTCTTCCCCCAGTTAGTGAGGCCACAAACCCATTTGACTGAGAAGACAAAAATATCAGGAGAGGTAAAAACAAGCATTTGGAAGGGCAGGGAGCAAAAACCTCTTATAGCAGATCAGCCACTGATAGAAAAAGTTTTTATTTCTTTTGGCAGCTGATCTGCTTTGAGAGATTTTCCTTCTCTTGCTAATTTTTCTATCATCCCTGCTGGACGTTTCTGCCCCACTGGTTAAGTCAGATGCCAAATCAAATGTTGATATGGCTGTGCTCTAACTGAGGGGTAAAAGTTTCCAACTGTGAAGGCAGGGCAGAAACAATTATGTTTTACTATTTTTTACAAGTACTGATTGTGTTACAAGGCAAAATTTATAACTCAAGTGTCACTTAGCCATGTGGAATATTTCTAGAAATTGGATAACTTTAGAGACATTCTCTTAAAGGAGGATGATTTTTGATAGATGTAGTTAGGGGGAAGTTTGAATTGTTACCCTGATTTTAATTGTTGTCTGAAAAACAGATAGATATATTTACCCTAAGTAGGTCAGTGATGGCCTTTTCCATGTTGCTCTAGCTCCTTGCGTGGGTTTTGCATACATTTTTAGTGTGTCATGAAAAAAATCTGTTTCTTCTCAACAAGTGTGCATGTAATGTAAAACATCTTCCTACATAGACCTGTATACACAGTGATTTGGGGACAAAGCATTCAGCTTAACTTAAATGAAATTTTAACTTAATGAAAGTCTAATCAAAATGTTGAATTCCAAATTTGCTTAACAAACAGCTTGAATTCTCTTTCTGTTTTCCTAACTACTTAACTTTTGTGTTACTCAAAATAAATGTTTATCATGAAATATTGTAGAATCTTTAATATTGAATATATTTTTTTATAAACTTCAATTAGAATAACTGGGGTGGTATCATTTAACTGTAGAGACTAACCTCCTTCAGCAACATGGGTAGTGTTGCTGGTATTTTCCCATTGCTTCAATGTGTGACGGCTGGAAAGTTTAAGTATTTCCCACAGGGCAGATAGTGTCTGGATAAATCACGATAAAATAGCAGTCAGATATAATAGGATATCCCATGTGCAGCACAAGCGATCCCTGCAAAGCAGGAAAAAAAGGATTAACAATTTAAAATTATCTTCTAAGAAAAATTCCCTTTTACTTTTTCTTGACTTGCCAAATAAACTACCTTAAACACATGACTTTTTCTAGCATAAAAATATTTGTGTATTTAAAGTATTTCTGTTGATTCACGTTACAGATTTTAAGACATTCATCAAAAATGCACAAAAGAGATGGTATTTTTAGCAGTGCAGAAAGGAATGTTACAAACATGGTTTCACTCTGCAAAATCCTTTGCCTATTATTGTTAAAGTTTGACAAATATATGTTCTGATGAAAACATGAAACACTGATTATTTTACTAAATCAGTGACTCAGACAGGAGTTTCATGCAGCACTAAATCTGATTTGTACACTGAATATAATGGTTAAATACTGGCCATTGTCCTGGTCTGTTTTGTTCATTCATTGTTGCTGTTATTGCAGTCTTCAACAGTGAGGATTTCTTCCCACATGTTTGTAACATTTGAGCTGAATAAATGTTAGCAAGAAAAAAAACAAAATAAGCAGTTTTTAAATGCTGTGACTAGTTTTATAAACTCACAGGACAAACTGAGAGTGAAGGATTCTTCCCACCCTTCTGCTTTATGCAAAGGAGATTCTGGCTATATCTAATCCCTGGAAATTTCTCTTCCACTCGAGAAATCGTATGTCTCTCCAAAACCCAGTGTACTAGGTTTGCAGCTTTGCAAAAGTGTAGTCATGCTATGTTGCCTAGAATCCTGTTTGAAGTTTAGGCACTGTATAATCTTCAGGTATGCAAAACCACTCAGTGGCCCAGTACCTGGTGTTTAAGGTGGAAAAGGACAAAAAGCAAAGAAAAATGTTTGCTACTATCTGATATTAGGAAGGTGATTAACGGGTTTAAATACAGATTATAATAAAACTTTCATCCCAGCAACTGTTGTCATTAAGCACAGAAGTAGGGGAAAGGGTTTTTTTTTCATGATAGCATGAAAACAAGAGGAATTTTGATAGTAAAAGATCACTTCCTCTGCATTTTTTTCTACAATATAGAAAAGGTGGAGGTGCTTAATAATTTCATGGTTGCAATTTACAACAAAGCTTGCTGCATCCGTATTTATGAATGATAAAACCTTTTCCCATGATGAAGAGTATATTAAAGACTACTTTTTGCATTAAACTTTTTTATATAAGCAGGTTGAAATAAGTCATCCAAGAGGGTCTTAAAGAGCCTGTCTGTACTAATGATTTTGATTTTAAATGAAAATCTGAGAAGTTCCAGAGAATCAGGAGAACGATCTGCTACTGTTGTAAATGGTAAGATGGGTGACTCTGGAAGTATGAGACAGCTATTTAGGCATGGAGCATCAACAAAGTAACAGGTCAACTGATGGTGGACTTCATCAGTAAAGGATTAATGCTGAAAATGCAATTAGTGTTAACCAGCAGGATTTCACAGAAATTAGGTCTCATCAAATGAATTTTATATTGTTCCGACAGGATTGCAAGTCTGGTTCATGAAGATGGCAGGTGTTGGCACCCTTTGTAAGGTGTTTGACTTAGTGACACCGAAATGACTACTATTCAATACCAGTAAATTCAGAATGGGTTAACTGGCAATACTCAAAATGTATTTGCTAGGAATAGCTAGTAAAATAAGTGCTAATCTAGTGAGGTCCTATGGGGATCATTCTTGGTTTAGTATTTTACTTAAGACCTAAAGGAAAAGTCACTGTCTAAAATTAGAAAGTGAGAAAAATCATGGAGCCCTAAGTGATGGAAATGGGTCATGTATGCAAATGATTTGGATCACATTGTCACCTGGTACAGATGAACAGTATGCATGTTATTTCAGCATATGTAAATTCAGATAAGTTGGAAAAAGGAAGTAATCTCTGGACAAGAGGTCGCTTTCCTGGAAAGGGACCATCCCCAGAAATGTGGAGTTATTCCACAGCTACACAGTATGATCTTTATTAATAGTTCTTGCTCTGTTTCAGCATGGAATGCTATTCTGGAGATCATCTTAGTATGATTTATCAACATCTGTAAAATTTTATTTTGGAATAAGAATTCCTTGAAGCTTAAACTGAGAGTAGAAACACACTTTTTAGAGAATAAGGGGGACTTTTCAAAGATTTATTCTGTGATAGCTATGGTGCTTTAAATTTATATTCTCTGCTCTGAAAAAGTTATACATACAGAGAAATCTGTACAATCGTAGACCAAAGTTGTATTCCTGGTTCTTGCAGAACTACTTCATATAAAGACTTCACCAACAGGATTTTAGGGTGTGCAAGGACTTAAGGATCAGCTCCATACCATTTTTATTTGTTTAAATTACTGCACAAACTCCAATTCAGTACTACCGTAAATTTTTCCAGGCAGCTTATATTCCAGTCTTGGATAATGTGTTCATTCCTTGTTTAAGATGAATTACAATTATTGCCATATTAAAAGAGTGGCTGCTTATCCATTTACAGTTAACTTTCATTATTTGATCAAGACTCTCCATCTTCCCTGAGTTTTTAGCAAAGGTATCTGTACATGACAAATTTCAAGCTCAAGCATCTAGAAAAGATTTTTACAAGACAGATGGAATTTCAGCTTTTTACCTAGAAGACCACTTTCAACTCTTAAGTCTAGATTTGAATTTAGAAGATGCACAGCAAATTAGGTGGAATACATCAGGATTTCAGTGGGAAGATTTTTATGCTTATTGGCAAGATAGGTCAATAGAAGAATTTGCTAGTCTGTTATTTTGAGGATCTTGATAAATGCATCTCTATTGCTTCCCCCCTCCACCCTCCTCCCAGCATTATCTCTCAGAATTGTATTGTTTCCTTCTGTTTTCAGTCTTGTGTATGTGTTACTATTCTTATCCTTTAAATACACTTTAGCTGCTCATTTGGGGAAGAGTTGTTTTTGTCTGAGTTTTGCTTCTGCCTAAAAATTTTACAATTTCACATTTTGCTTCCCCCTTTTTGCCCACTCTTGACAACACTAGCCACTGCTTTACCAGTACCTAAGGCTTATCTTTGCTAAGATGTATGTGAAGATAGAGACACGCTTAAACATTTGTGGGACACAGACCCAGATGTCCATTGACATTTTTCCCTTACCAACACTGAATGCCATTATGAATATTTGATACAGGGAAGACCATACGAAGTTTTTCTTCTAGATCTTTTTGCTTTTATGCCTCTTTTATAATTCTTCCTCACTTGATGTTGACAGTGCATTCGTTTTTCAGATGCATTTTATTATGAGAATTGCTATTACTTTAATTTGGAAATAAAAGAAAGCCCTTTCATTTTAGTTTTTTTGTTTTATTATAAAAGTTATAGAAGGTTTAGGGAAGTTTTGTTTTATTTTTGGAGGTAGGAGTAGATCCCTAAGAAAACTCTAAAACATTAGTAGGTATTTTTGTTCTTAAGAAATTTGGATTTTATTTTTAACTTTGAATTTTATTTTTAAAACCTTCTAGGGACTTTCTTTTGCATATTAAAAAGAAGCAAAAAAGAAAGAAACCTGCTTTTGCACAGTTTACTTAAAGTTGCTTCATCTTGGTTTGTCATTAGATTTACAAAGAGGATGAGTTTGGCCTCTGTATTTTTCTTATCCTGCTTTTCTTTTCCCCCTCAAACAAATCTTTTTTCCCCTTTTATTCCAAGTATTTGCTTCGAAGTCTTTTCCTAGCTTTCTCGTTATTCTCTGCTTCTTTTTTCCTCCTTTCTTGTTATCTTTTCTCTTTCTTCTTTGGGTAGAGCTCTTTAAACATTTAGTTATAGAAAGTCTCCAATCTGCCATTACTACTAATCTCTTAAAAGAATTCCTCATCTAGAAAGGTCTATAGGCAACATTGCTACTTCATCAAAAGATTAAATATTTTTCTAATCATGTGTCAATTTAAATTGTAAAGTTCACATAGAAATCCTTTTGTTTGGTGCTTATTTCCTTAAATACATTCCAGTGAGTAAGACGAGGGTTGGTGAGTGTCAGTAAGATATGCCTTCAAACTGTTTAGGTTTGATTGCATTGCGTTATAGAATGCTTCATTACTAGTTTAACCTCTCAAAGGTTTTCAGCTGCTGTTTTATTTAGCTATACCGACCACACTGCCTACAGCAACTTCAGGCAACGATTCCCCCCATGGCATGCATGAGCTGCCCTGCTCTACTGCAAAAATACATTATGGCTGAATGTGCCCTCAGAGTTTGGAAAGATCTAAAGTCTTTGGAGACTAAAAATGTGTTTTTTCTTTGTTTTAGCTGGCAGTATGAGCCTCTGGCATTTTAAAGTGCAAGTCATTAGCGTCCGCAAGGGTGATGTTAATATGTCTGTGTTTCAATCTCAGGACATTTTCCAGTTGCTTCTGCCACAACAATCTCTGCCATGTCAGTGCTTTTTAAGCCCCATGTGAATTAAAGTAAGCTTTGCAATGCCTGTAAGAATCACTGTAGACTTCAGCCGAAACCAGTTGCTACCTGATTTATTCTTTTTGCAGCAGTTGGCAGTAAGGTTGAAAGTCATTCAAAGCTACTGGGGGAGGAAAAAAATTAAGAGAATGAAGGGTGTCGTCTTTAGAAATATTAAATATAGTCAAAAATAAAGCTAGAAAATTTGGGACAATCTTATTCTGTTTACACTGTCTAATTGTTTGTATTTATTTTCTAAAACCGAGGAGCTATGGTTTAGGCTTATAAAAACATATGATTGCACATACAAAATCTTGGCAACAGTGATAACATGGCAGCCAGAAATAAAAGCAAAATAATGGATCAATTGAAGTACAGACAATACGGTCCAGAGAGTAGCCTGAGGGACCAGATGACAGTCATAATTGATGAGAAGGATAGAATCTGTCCGCAAAGGTAATGCCTTGTGGGAAATGCAAGAAGGCAACGGAGAGAGATCAAGGGCCAGCCCTTTCACCCAACGCGTAACAACGGAGTGTAGATGTACAGCATGTTTGGTCAATTGCTGCTTGCTGTAACTGGCAGGAATGTCATAAATATTCCCCCTTCCCTTTTAGAGTACTTTACTGTATTTCCCCCAGTTCCCAGCTCAGTCATAATCCTAGTTCCCACAACTGAAAGAAATGTAATCTAATTGGAGGGTAGAACAGAGGAAGAAAAAGAGGTATGAATGTTAGGGCAACCAAGCAAAGCTAAAATCATAAATATTTTGGCAAGTGTTGCTATTTCTAGGCACTTTGTTTCGTCTTAAGGAAAACTAAATAGTATGTTGTGGTTAGCTCACTGTTTCACAGCCGTCACTGCCTATCCCACTAAGGATACATGAGGACTTGAGAAGAAGTTCCAAGAGGAGTGATGAACAGTAAGAAATCTGGTCCCTCTGGTGGTGCTTGTCCCTAGTGGTCTTCCCTCTCTACTCTTCAGTAAGGCGCTGGTATACAATGTGCTTGGTGTGGGGTTTGTCAGTGGCACAGATATATGCACAGTGTGTATATACAAGTGTTTGATTTTGGACTCACTCATTAGCTAGATGCTTTTTTTAAAATCACAGGGCTGTTGGAGATGCGATACCCTTATGATACAACCATTATTAGTAGAAACCCTCTAGCTCAACAAATTGTTTTTAGCCCTAGCACTCTTTCTTTCCCTCCCTCTTTCCAGCTGTCTTGTGTGTTTATCCTGTGGATTCTTTGCAGAAAGTCTGGTCTCTTTTGTTTGAGTGGTGCCTTTCAGAAACTGGTCTTTCAGAAGAGAGAGGAAAGAGTAATCTGCACGTGTGTTCACATGGACATGCCCATGTACCCACAGCCATACAGATACTTACCCTGGTTACGGCTTAGTATAAGAGGTTGAACAGAATAGATAACCCTGGATCATGTTATAATTACTACTGCCCAGTTGATTTGCTACTTTATAGAGCTGAATCTCTTGCTCAAATGTGTACAAAGAGTTCCAGAAGGGTTGTGGTTTGATCAGATCTGATCCAGATCTTTAGGTATTTTTGAGCTATGGTATGAGCTGTCACAGAATCTTTTGCTATCTGAAGTTTTATTAACATTACTGAACCTGCAGGTGGTGTGATTATAGTATTTCAGTAAAAAAAACCTATTCTGTTGACTCATGGGCTTTTTATATTAATTATTGCATTAATGGATAAATGTAGGCTATTCAGATGTTTCTAAACTCAGATTTCTTGGAAATGTCACAGGTCCTAATATCCTTTTTGAGTACGTTCATTTTCGTTTGGATTCCTGTCTTTTATTCGTAACATTTGGAGTGCATGCCATCATTCTGGCAACTTCCTATTGTTCATTTATGTTATAGTAGTACTGAGAAGCCCTGACCCAAGAAATACGTGGAGGCCCTTTGTTCACTGGCTGTTTGTTAAATGCAGATGTGAGGTGGCTCAGACTTGTGCCAAGAAAGTATGATTGGCTGTAGGTAGAAATCCATGTTCTTCTTGAGGGTTAAACTGCTGCATCAGCACAAAGGGTTGGATATCATCAACTATTTGGAGAAAACAGCTGCCATTCCCAAATTAAGAGTGGTTGGCCAGTATAAGTAGGCCAGTCACCTGACGAAGGAAGGTGCAGGAGAGCTGGGAAGTTTGGAGCATGACTCGCGAGCGTGGCTGAACTGAGCTAGGAAATGTGTCAAAGGGGGAACCAGACTCAGGGAACAGCTGAGCCCGGAGAAATCTGGGAGTGATAAGGATGAACAGTACAAGTGATAAAAAGCATAACTCAGATGTTAACTAATTCACAGTACCCTAAATGACAAGATCTGAAGAAAGGGATTGATGCTTACTTTGTATTGGAGCAAGAGGTCAGGCCGTGTTATGGGAACTGCAGCAGTAAATGCTATTCTGTCATTAGAATGAAAATTCAGAGTTCCATGACTAAACTTAAAGTTGCAAAGTGAGTGAATGGAGAGCTAAGCACAGAGTTGTTTTGACTTCCAGTCTCATATATTTAACCAGAGCACACCTTGCCTCCTTTTATTTCATTTGAACATGCCTGGAATTAGCAAGTGAAGGTCTCCTCATGCTCTTAAGACTGTGTTAAAATGCTCCTTCCAATGTGTGAGTTCAACAGGATTCACAGACAAGTACCAGAAATTAAAAACTAGCGGGTGGTGTCTTGTTCTGTGCATTTCCCCTTTGCTGAAAGTTGCACATTAAAAGCAAGCACACACTTTGAAAGCTTTATACATATTTTACTGACAGGAAGAAGCAATGATGACTGTGGGCCTGTGTTCATGTAGCAGATGTCAATATGATGAAGATATCCAGTGCATGTACATCTTAAGAGAGGCTGAGTGTATCTGATGTGTTCTCCATTTAATTTATTATTATTTGCAAAAAAAATCGGAAGGCATCATACTATTTTAATGATTAATGGACAAAGCAGTTTTCTTTGTATTGTTAAAAAGAATCAGTGTTCCATTTTATATAAATTCAACAGAAATTGTTTGAGAATAATTGTCTGAGAAAAATCAGTATTCCTTTTTATATAAATTGAACAGAAATTGTCTGGGAATAATAGCTGCAAGAGGTTCTGTTTTGCATATCTATCATTCTTTCAGTTGGATGCTCTAAAAGCATTTTACAAACAATAATAAATTTAGCCTTACAACACCCTGCTGATGTGAATGAATATTATCAACATTTTTAAAAATAGGAAGTCTAAGGCATAGAGGTATTCAAGCAAAATGCTTCAAGAGTAGCTATTAGCATTATTTTGGGATGCTTCCATTTTCTTTCAGTGTCCAGCTCCACTACATTATCAAACTCATTGGTGAAAGTGTAACAAAAAAGTTACTATGAGGCTGTTGTCATGTCTGCCTTCTGTTCTTGCTTGTAAGATGAGTGATACTCACTATAGTTCAGTAGTCTGAGAGAATGTTCAGGTTTTCAAAGAAAATCACTTCAGATCCGTCTGAAAAGGGCTGCTGTGAACAGCATCAGACCTCTTGCATAATGTGCTGTATTAAATATTACGACCCTTATCATATGTAATTACATACAGTTATATGCGGACATAACTTTTAGAGGACCTTCTGAAATATAAGAATGATTTAGTGTTGAATCTATCACAAATTTTCCATATATGCATTTAAAAAATCCCTTCTGTTATCCTAAATATACAGAGAAATATTTTAAAATGTCAATATCCTTATACTTCCAACACAATGTTGCAAACAGAAAGCTATAGAAAAGTTCTCCCTGTCACTGTAGATGTTCAGTTTTGCTAGTGCAAGATGAAAAGTTTGAATTAGTAAATAAAAAGGTAAAGAACTGACCCTGCATGTAACGTTAAAACATTTTATAGTCTGGATGAAAAATAAGTATTTCTCAGAAAAGAAAAGAAACACACAGCAGAGACTATTAGAACTGTACCCCGTAGATACATCCAAAGTTAGATCTAAACTGTGCTCCATGGATATGTGAAAGCTAATCTAAGTTGATGGATCTCTACAACCATGTGAAGTTCCACTGACTTCAAAGGGGGCCTGTAGATTTATAACTTGGTTATGTTAGCTGCCTTAATTTTGTTGGCTTCTGTTTCAGCCTCCTTGGAAGAAAGTCTTGATGGAGTTTATTGACAGTGCTACAAAGCTGCTGCAATTCTTTTACCAGAAGATCTTCAATGAGCTATTGAAGGTATTAAGAATGGAAATTAAAATAGGTTGGGACCAAGGGCGGCCCTTAGTGATATCTGGAGCACAGTTACATATCAGTGTAAAATTTACACCTCAGTAGTAAAAGGTAGACTGTCTTATGTCCTTATTGAGGAAAACTTAATCAAGCTTATTGTATATACCATCGCTTAGTGTTTATAGACTTGCAAGTTTAGAAATCTGTCTGTACTCCATGGGACTCCCCGCTCTGCAGCATAACAGGGAAGGAAATTTTCATGTATATGTTATTCAGAAATTACTTCAAACATATGAGAAATTGTTCTTTACAACTACAGCATTATTGTACATTGCATACTTATCATATAGCCTAGTTATCAGTATTGTTTCATGATTTATAATGTGCTCCTTATTTCAGCTATTTAATAATTTATTTCTAAATACGTTAGGTAAATTAATTGACAGTAAAATGAGAACATATAAAATTTGAAAATGGGACACTAGTCAATATCATTTGCCATGTTGGTACTTCCAAATGTAATTATCTTGGTAGTCCTACCATTGGGTAACAGGATAACTTACAGTTCATTTTGCAGTGCTTTAGAGCACCTTGCTACAAATGTAAGTCAAAATGCTCTACCTCAAACTGAACATTTGCCTTTGAGTTGGAGCATTAGCACTGATATGCTGTATCTCAAGGAATGAATGAAGGAAATTAATGAAGTAATTGAGTTAAAGAAAACAGAAAACAGCGGTCTGTTTACAAACAATTCTGATTTATTTTGAATCTTGTGTCTATCAGTAAACTTAAAAATAGCTCAATGGCAATGTAATTAGTTGGTCTGTCAGCATTTCAGGGATAGGAAATCTTACTAAGTTAAATATCAGGCCTTTGAGAAGTATTTTATTCTGGGGCTAGATACTTTTCAAATGGAGACCATACTGCCAATGCCCATAGGGGCCTGCAAGACAGATGTTACCCCTGAATCACTGAATCATTGAAATGCTCTTGCTCTTACTCCAGAAACTCAAGATACAGAATAAAAGCTGATTCATTTTGCCTGAGAGAGACCATATGAGTTCCTGAAAAATCAGAATGTCTTCTTTCCCCCTTATTATTGCTCTGATTGGAGAGCACTGCAATTTTCTCATCTTTCGTACTTAGCTAGAAAACCTCTCATGTTTTTTTTCCCTTAACTTCCCAGGTAAGCCATTTCTCAGCGTCCTCCTTCTGGTTGAGCAGGACTCAATTCCATCAGGTTCATGGTGTAATAAAATGAAAGCATTAAAGTAAAAGCGGGGCAGCAGAATAATAGTAAGATTACTTAATCAAATTGTTTTTCAGGTGTTCCCAGGATAGCTTGATAGAAGATTTATTTTTTTTACAAGCTATTGGATTTCAATATTTTTCCCTTATGGCTCTGTGGTGGGAAAGCTTTCACAGCAATGAAAACTCACTCAATTTTAATATAATGTACTTATTTTGAAAATAATGGTTTAAGGTTTCCGTAGGGTAATTTTCTTCAAAAGATTAGCCAAGCTAATTATTCATAAGATTTCTTGAACTTTGCCTGTTTCGATATGGCTGGGATGATTAATGTGTTTTTAACTGGAACTTTTCTAAAAGTAAAATAATCTGATCACAGTATATGGTGAATTTATGGAAATCTTGAAAGTGTTTTGGCAGCTGAACTATTTTGACGAATTAAAATTAGTGGAATGAATATATATATATTCCATTAATTTTTGAACTACATAGTAATAACTGTTCTGCAATATAATCCATATTTTAATAAAGATTTCCCTATCTCATGAGAGTCACCCTATCTATATTAATTAAACTATTGCATTCCAGTTTGCCATTTATGAGCATCAGTACTGTAGGTGCTTCAAGTTAGATCTTTTATGATTAGACTCAATTAGCTGATCATCCATCCCTCACCCTGTTTCCCCACCTCTCAGTATTGTACACACATGGTGCTGCATCAAGATAATGGGTACATTTAAGGGAAGGGCTAGACTTTATTACAGATCAGCCTTGTCCATAAAAGATTGTATGAACTCCTGACTTTTCCCTAGATAAATAGTGGTCAGAGTCACCAGAGTCACAGCAGACATTTTCGTACAACACAGATGTAGAATTCCAAGAATTAAAACTTGAATATGAGTTTGTTACAAAATCTGTGTCCCCTGCAATGGAAGGTTGCTTGCATCTTTACTGTCTCTACAGCATAAGAAGGCTGAGGAACTCTCTTTAGAATTTTTTATGTGATACCATTAATATCAGTGGGAGTACAGTTCTACAGATGCTGAATACATTTGAAAATTCTCCCCATAGTACGTTAATACAAGATCATTAATGTATTTTCTTGTATAGTACCATTACTTTAGGACTGAGGACACTTCTTAGATGCTGGCCTAATTGTACCTTTGAGCACACCACTCATAAATATGGTGATAAATAGCTCCATACAGACGAGGACAGTATAAGCAGAAAAAGGAAAGAAATGAATATAAGCATATGCATTTTATTACTTCCTAAAATATTGCTTTATGGGAGAGCTAAAATAAAGCTCATTGATAGTATTTCCATTTCTGAAGCAACCTCAATTTGCCCTGACATAAATAGCACTGAAGAAAGTGTCAGGACATCAGTCTAAAGCAAGGAAAAGTGTTATAAAAGTCTGGTCCTTCAGTGTGTCTGAACTCCTTCAAATGCAAACTGTCAGTCTTAACTCCCTCCAAGAAGTCTGTAGCTTTGCACAACAGGAATTAAGCACTGTTATTTAATTAAACATACCTAAAACTACTGAAATGGAGAGTTCAGAATATGGGACTGAAAGAACCTCCTAGATCATCAAATCCAACACTACTGTACGTACCATGTCATACTCTGTTCCTGAATTTGTCAAAATTCATCCTACTGGGGACTAGCCATTTCACTTCCACTGCTCTGGAAGCTGCGTTCCAGAACTTCACTGTCATGAGAGCTTTCTCCAGGAGCCCCATGGCCTGCTTACAGCCATTCATTCATTTGCCAGTCATTGTCCTTAATGGAAGTTCTTTTTCTTCTTCTCCCAATCGGTATCTTTCTTAAAAGCAAATGATACCTCTCATCAGCCTACACAGGTCACTCTCCTCTCGTGTTATCTCAAAAGATTGTCTTTTCTTCCAGGACTCTTCCAGTTTGAAGATTTCTTTCCTGATCCTGGTGACCTGAAAGCTTCACAACATTCTAGGTGAGGTTTCATCAGATGTGTTGCACAATGATATTTATGTTTCTTTATCTTTAACAGAAAAACCTCATCTGTTACCAGCTTGGTATCATTTGCCTTTACCACCCTGGCATCAGATTGACATCTGCTATTTCTCCTCTTATCAGTCATTACACTGGGATGAGTCTTTACCCAACTGATGAATTCCCAGTTTACAACAAGGATCTTGTTATTACTCTCCAAATGCACAGTCTTGCATTTTGTGATATATAATTTACTCACAATTTTATTATACCAGTCATCAGGTCTTTCTCTGACATCCTGATTCTTTTTATATTGCAGTATCTTTTAACTGTGCATGTTCAGTCAGCACACTTTTACTTCTCTGATAAGGTCAGAAAACTTTTGACAACTTGTTTTTAAAATTATCCTGGAAGATATCCACTAGTAACCTCTCTCCAGCTTGAAATGCTTACTTTCAGTGTTGTTTGCTATTGTATTCCCTTTGTTCAGTTCCTTATCTACCATGGTTTCCATTACTAATTTGATTTTCATGTTTTCCAGGTAGCAAATTTTCAAATTTTTCACTGGAAACCAAGCAGAGATCCTCCACGTTTCTTATGCCCAGAAATCAATTATTTACTTGAAGAAAAATACCAGGTTAGGCTAACACTGACAAATTTGTGTTTTATTTCATTTTCATTTTCCATTTTATTTAGTCAAGCACTTCCATTCACTCCCAGTCTTTCTCCCTGACTTGTTAAAAGTTGCACATTATTAATATCCGATTAACAGGTTCTGTCCCTTTCTCAATCTGTATGATTATTTTCCTGGCATTTCAATAAATATCTTGATCCTTCAGTCCTTGTATAGGCAAGATGTTCAAGGACTTTAGTACAGAAAGTTTGGGTTGTATTACAAATGGACTTAACTGAAAGAATGACTACATAATCTCAAAGAGAAAAACAAGCCACTAAGCAATGGATTGTCTTGCTTGCTTGTCCCAGCTGTCCAGTGGAATTTTTTAGCTCAGAAAAAACACAAAGTTTAGCTGATAGCAACTAATACAAATTTTGTATTTGTTGCATTTTCCTATGTCTGTGCCTTTTACATGAGTTCTAATAAAGGATTCACAAGGAAACCCAACTGACAGTCACTTCCCTATACATTTTATCACATATCCCAATAGAGTGACATTTTTAGCATGCTTTTCTGAGTTGCTACATTAACAAATTTGCACTGATTTCTTTATCCTGTCATCTAAAGACCACCTTGTAGTAGGACAGTGAACTTTTACAGCATTCCATAGTTGATGCACTGTCTAATGTCACAAATGTCTACTCAAATTACTTCACTAAGACTTGAGAAGATTCTACATTGTGCCTTCCATTTGAGCTTGATTTGAAAGAATCAGTCCCTGCGCTAGCTCATGGCACTTATCAGTTAGTCAGCCTTCCTCAGGGAAGAGAATTTAGAGTGCACCATATTCAGTTTTCAAATCAAGCCCTGTCCCCTTAGGAAGCTGTGTACTGCATTATTAAACAAGGTGCCATCAGCCGTAGCACCATGCTTAAACATTCAGTCAAATAAAAGACGACATCATTATGTTAACTCTTTTCTTACCAGGTTCATTTATTTTTCAGCGGTCTGAAATGAAACAGTAAGGCAAAGAAAACTTTTCCACATCTTCCTTCTAATTTCTCTTGAAAATATATAAAATGGGCAGGAAAAACTGAAGGATATTATAATATAATGATTAAACTCAGTGCTATATAAGGTTGTGGGTTTTTTCCAAACCGGAAATTTTAAAATTACTTGAGACTGATGTTTTGTTTATTTTTTCAGTTTTATTGTTATTTCTGGTATAGACTACTCATTCTGTATGTTTTAACTGTCATACCTATACATAGCCCAGTTCTGATCATTACTTTAATTTTAAATCTATCAAAGACAGAATTTTACTTCGAGCTAATGTGTCTAAATGAGAGCAGAAATTGGTCCTAAATTTAAAAGTTCCTTCATAAAATATATTAACCTGTTATTTTATACCATCAGTGCATGGTGTAATAAGATGTAAGTAGATTGTGATCAAATTATACACACAGTGTGAAGAATAAGGACCCTTTAAAGTATTTTATGTCATTTCAATCAAACTGAAAGTCAAACAGGAAGAAGCAATGTGTTCCCTCTTGAAAGTAAATAGATTCAAGATGTAAACTTTAAGGTTTGCATTTCAAATCTCCTTGGTTCTTCTCCTTATATTCAAAGTCAGTTTTGTACATCTTTATTTATCTTGTCAGACCAGAAATTGCCAAGATTCTCTGAGAAAAGGAAAGATATCCTTTTTAAAGCTTCATGTTGATATAAATATGAAAATGGATTAAACTCTGCTTCCAATTTTCAAACATATGTACTTCAATGAATATTAAATGGTAGACCCATATCATCATCATGACTTATCTACTTTATAGAGTTTTTATCAAAAAAGGACTGGAGTTTGCTGTGGAGCGTGAAACTGCTGTAATTGAGTTTAGAGTGGTAAAACCACTAAAGAGGCCATGGCCCCAGAGAGTTCCCTGAAACCCACCTGTCAGCTGGCATTACATCACTGACCCAACAAGCCGTGCCTTCCTCTTCCCGCTAAAGACTTCTGTGGCAAAAAAAATAAGATGAAAAAAAAATTTTTGAAGTTGCTCCTAGAAAAAAACTCTAGAACAGCTGCACGGTGTCAGCAGAAATAATGATCTGAAACTCATCCTCCAAGGGATGCTAGGCTGGGTCCTAATTCGGTAAGGTGTCATTTCTTTCATTGCAATGCCATTAAGCATGAAAGTAATGGAGAGGACATGAAGTATTCTTTCATCAAAGTACAGCAAGTGAGAGAAAGGATACATCAGGATTTTGACAGCAGAAGGTGGCTTGCGTTTCTAACAGGATCTTCTTAAAGGATCCGTGCATAAAAATGGCAATTTAATTCTCAGTATTTGACCATCAAAATTGCACATTTTAATATGTAAATTTTGAACATATTTGTTTAAATGAAAATTGAAATTTTGAGCAGATTTAGCCCCATAAGTTTCTTTGAGTTAAAAGCAATTTTGCAGGTAGATTGAATGACTCAGAGGACTGATATTAGACTACTTTTAAATCATTGATGAATGAGTACGTAAGGCAAGTGTTCTGCTTGCAAAGTTCCATTTATTTCAATGGAGTTAATCTTTACAGGATCTGATTATAAGTTGATAGTGACTGTTGGTATTTAGTGAGCTATTAACTGGTCTGTTTTCTGTCCGGCAAACAGTTAGATCTAAAGCAAAACCAAATGCAGTTATTTAAGCACCTGTACTAGTCATTTTAGCAGACATGAGGAGCCAAATAACATGGGAGATCAATTCTTTGTAAGACTTGAGGTGATTCCTGCAAAACAATTTTAAGGTAAGTTGGCAGGGCAGCGTGAACAGTTTTCCAAAACGGTGCATTCATTCTATTTTTGGCATGAAAAGAGGCTTTAGACTTCAGACTGTCAATTAAGTACCTTTACAAAAGCTAACACCTATCTTCAAAGACAATTAAATATCCAAGTCTCATTTAAGAGACTAAGCATTTAAGAGCTTACCTTCCACTGAAATCACTACCATTGTGACTTTAGATCAAAATCGATAAAAGAAAGGCATCCAAATGTCTCCTTTTGAAAAGATGTAGCTGATCATATTGAGTCACTTTTTCAAGAAAGGGAAAGTAACTGCTCAGTTAGACTTGGATTTGTTTCAAAGATTGTTGCTGGCAGATGTATTGTTCTGAAAACTACTCCTGCCATTTTTATCTATTACACCTACATTAATATTCAGTGCAAATGAGTCCTCAGTTGGGTCTTTGAATTACTACTGTGATCATTGGTGATGAAACTGAGAAAGGATATGATATTTCTCCTATGTCTCTACTGTACATCAAAGTCTGAAATACAGCTTCTTCCAGGAGATGCACTGTTCTAAAAGCTGTCCTGCTGCAGTGTGCTTCAAAAATATTTACTGGGAGGAACAATGCAAATTGCTCTGGATCACCTACTAGATCTTGGCAGTCAGACATATTGAAAGTACTAACTCAGAACTGGATCACTGCTGAGAAATGGATACACAAAAACTTCCAGTCCACTGGGGAACTGATTTGGGCTCCCTGCCTATTCCTGAAGGAGATTAAGGCTGAGTACTGTGATTAGTGAGAGTGCCCTCCTAGCTGTGAAGAGGTGGGTTTTTTTGTTGTTTGTTTGTTTGTTTGTTTTTAACTCCAAAGGATATCACTGCAAATTCAGTGCCTCCCAGTGTTTCCAGTTGCTGTCAGCTTCAGACCCTGTTTTGAGTAATTACTTAAGAACACTGAATTGAAGATAACAAAGGTGATGTTCCTCACTGCAAAAATCTCCTTATTAACCTTCTTTACTATATTCTATGCATTTTTACAGCCAAAGAAATCTTTAATCGCATAACAAAATGAGAAAAATGTGTGTTTGTTAAGAAAAAACACAAGTTTTTGTCTTTTGATTTGATCTTAATGTAAAGAAGCATGCTTTTTCTTCAAAGGATGCAGCTTAAACATCCAAAAATATCACTTTCTCTGTGTTAAAAATGAATATAATTTTAATATTGACATATCAAAATAAACTTTTACTCCCCCACCTAAATATTTTAGGCTTCTTGAAGGGATACACTTCACACCCATTTGTGAATACTTTCATGAATACTTTGTTCTTTAGTTCTGCAGTGTGGTTTCAGTTGTTCCCAATCCAGTTGAACTATGGGCTGCTGCCTGAAGTGATGATCACCTTCCCTGAGTGTTCCACCGCTGTTCCTGCCCCAGCATGTGATATGGTGATACAGCAGGGCTGCAGGGTGCCATTTTTGGCAGCTGATCCGATAGAAAACTTTGTTTTGTATCTTTTTTTAGTTAGCTTTCCATTGGATCAACTCACTGACCTGACACAATCTGATGCTGCAGGATCACTAGATCTGACATGAGGAAAGTGGTGAGAGCACACCACCGTGGGAGGGGAATCTGGATGACTTCTTTTGGCAGCAGTCTAAGTTACTTGGGATAGGATATAACATGAAATCACTTCATAGTTAATGACAGTGCCACTAAACAAAAGGGAATGTGATTAAATATCTCTTAATTATCCTCCTCCTTCTCTTACTCTACCCACCAATGTGGGATTTGGCTTCATGTCAGTCTTAATTTTAGCAGTACACCAAGGCAACAAGAGATGCTTAAAATAATTTTCCCCCTTCATTTTCACAGACAGCCTTTTTTACATCTCTCTGACTGCCAGACAAATTCCTTGCCTCCAACCGTGCTCAACCATAACATTTTCTGGCATCTTTATTTGAGCGGCCTAAAATGTGCTAGGCGCAACATATAGTAACTAATGAAACAATGACACAGGCCTTACCCCCAATGAATTTACTCTTTAATTTTTGAGGGAATGCACCAAACTTCTGATATGATAAACTCTGTTTGTATTTGTTGTTCATACTGTGCCAAGAAAGATTCTTGGGATTGTGTAGAAGAACTTTGTGGTAACACATATTGGAAGTGTGTGGTCTTCAGAGATAATAGAATATTTGTACTAAGGGAATGGCCAGAATGAACCTGGGGCTGTGCATTTGGCTGTCAATGTTTTTATGGCTGATCATATCTCATTGCAGAATACGGAGAAGCTGTCAGGAACCAAAAGAATAAAAAATGGCAGTCTGCAGCTCTTCAATTTTCATTAGCTTTTTTGCTAAGCTAAAGTATGAAGTACCAGTCTGAAGCTGGTATTCGGGTTATATAGTTCTCTATAGTGGAGTTTCAGGAAAAGTATGTTGTCACAATTTGTTGCACAGCAAGTCAGGCTCTCAGTTCCAGCAATTTATTAAAATAAGCAAACAATGTAAAGTCCACAGTATATTCAGGATCTTGTATTGTAATGTTCTTCAGCTCTGTGTCCTTGATTGGTATGTCTATGTCATACCATTTCACTATTTCTGAAAAAAGACTCATCATTTTTTGAAAGTGCTTGTTAGTGGATTTAGACAAGCAGCTTTCAAAGCGTGAGTAGAGTCATTCACAAACTGTTCACGTGTACTAGCTTAACGTGGTGGATGTGACAAATTATTCTTATTTTTTAGCCATACATTTAATATGTATGTGTACTATCAGTAGCCTGCCCAGTAAGTGATGGAGGATGTATTACGAATATTGTAAACTTTGTGGAGAACAATTAACGCTTCCCCGTCGACAAACAATTTCCAACACTAGATGGCACACTTAGCCTCAGGATCACAGCCATTTATACGTGTGCTTTGGGTTGCCTAAGCCTTTGGTTTTTGATCTGTTCTTTCTTTTCAGCAGTTTCAAAAATATTAAAAAAGCAAGGTACTGTTACAGAGCACAGTTGAACCAACATAATAGAGTAGCTTTGAAACCTCTGTTCTGTGATCTTCCCAAAGCCTATATTCTACAAATTTTGAAAATTTTCACAAAATCCTTCAATGTGGAAAGAAAATAGCCCTGAAATAGTAAAATGATGGGAGAAGTAGAAATTATAATAGTAGAGTACTAAAAATAGCAATATTTTAAAGAAAACAGTAATTCATCAACAAAGGAGAAAGAGAATGCCACATTATTTTCTATAAGGTTTTCTTACTCCTGTTTTCTATTCCACCCCCATCATCTGTTATTTTTATACTGCGGGATTAAAAAATGCTTACATAAGCTAAAATTAAATTGCTTCATGTTCATTTGATCCAAATCAAGATTTTACTTTATTTTAAGAAATCTCTTGTTTTGATCATTGAACCAGAAATCCATAATTTGAACATCCCTAGGGCAAAGCGGTGATACGCTTGGGCTACGTCTACATTAGGAATGAGTGTGACATAACAGGATTGTGTTTAAAGAGCAAAATGGATGGTGTGAAGGAGCCCATGTCTATGCAAAATGAGTTTCAGGGAGGTTACTGCAGACTCTCTCTAAGCTGGGCCTGTGGCCTGAATGCCCTTCAGCTTTTGCATGTTAGGTGAGGTCTTGGAGCTCAACTTCTGTTTTAGTTTCATTGGCCTTGATGATCTCTTGAGAGGCTTTCCAGACCATGATGTTATGTTACAATGATTGAAACTGTGTTCAAAGTCTGGTTTGGTCGTGTCTGAAAAACATGTACTGCCTTTCCCATGTACAGTACTTAGAAGTTCTTAGAAAGGAAAATGACTTTTTGTGCACATGGTGCACAAATAGTTGGGTTTCTCTGTACTTCACTCCACCACTCAGCTCTAGAAAAATACACTTCACTTAGCTACCAAGAATAGAAGCTTTTATGAAGTATTTGTCTCACTGAAGTATTTTTAGCTGTTCTTTACCTCACTTTTGTGTGAAAACAAGGAGGGCATATACCTCTGTGGTATTTGTGCTTCATCCATTTTCATCATGGGAGGCCTGGCCACACAATATTTATGCTGCATTAATGGTATCTGCGTACAGGCCTCCGTTGTTCTGTTATAAACTTTCTCTAGTCACCTGGGATTATTATCAGAGTATGATCTTCCCGGTGAGAACCTTGTCTCTTCTTTCTGAGGGAGTGAACTCAAGGCACAAAGCACAGCTCGCTGTGGTCGGCTGGGATCCTTGTCTTGGCAAATGCAGGTTTTCAGCAGAGTGCAGAACTATTTTTTGCAGTCTGGTACCACTCACTACCAACATTCACTCTAAATATGTTTTAAAATAATTAGGCACCAATTCTTTCTAAATTTCTGCCTTTCTACCACTGTAATTTAAATAATTTTAGTGGCATTATTAATGAGTTATGTCAACTACGGTATGAAGGAAATCAAACCACTAAACTTTAAGGAAATGAAAAGGGACTTCATTATACTGTCCACATTAATAGCAAATCTACTGAATTTAATAGTTCAGCATCCTAATTTTTAAAAACACTGAAATATCTCCCAGCTGGATAAAAAAGGAGGAAAGGCAGCCATGTCTAGCTGACACAAAACTTGAAACCTAATAAAGGGAATGCAGCATTGGAAAGTACAGGAGTCAACATGTCAACATAAATCAACTTTGTCGGAATGAAACAGATGAGTCCATTTGTTGGTAGATCAGATTAACATAAATCAAAGTAGTGTAAAGGTTACACATTATAGGAATTTGTGACTGGTAAACTTTCATAGTGTGATCAGAGATAGTAATCATCTGGCAGTGGGAATAAAAAGTCAAAGTGAAGCTTAAACTCTGAATCAAAAATCAGTCCTGTTAATGTCTAACACACTGGGGTCAAAAATTCGTAAGAGTCCAGCTGTGAAAATAAGATGGGAGCTGTATTAGTTTTCTCCATTCCGTATCTCACATTTAAGTGTTGTCAGTTGATGAGAGTTTGTCCCTTGAGGATTGTCATGGGGTAGTTTAGTCCATGTAAAGTGAAAATTTTGCATCACATAGAGGATCTTGTGAAATTCTGTAAGGCATGAGGACTGCATGCTGAGATTCATAATGGCAAGGAAGGAACAGTAGAAAGAGTAATCTGCCACATGCCCTTATCTAAAAGTGGTTCTTGGCAAAAGAAGGCAGCATGTTGGCAATATGGAAGCTATCAGAATCTGTGACATATTTTAACAGTCAGTGGTTATTAATGGATAAAAACTGGTAACTTTAGACCGAATCTGACATACATAACTATTTAGAATAAATAAAAAATCTCAATGGAGGCATTCTTGTCATGGCTTTCAGTATTAATTCTGTTTGTGATATTCTGTAAATTCCATTATTTGGTCAAAAGTTTGTTGTAAATAAGCTCTCTAGCAGGATTTATATATTGAGCAAACTTGAATTTAGAAAACATGTCACATGTAGCTTCTTTAATATACATGTTGCATAACGTCTATGCAAATATTTTACAAACAAAGCTTTCTGTACTTCTTTGTCCGTTTTTTCCCTTTGTTTTGAAGTGATGGAGTCACAATTCGTTCTTTATGACTCCAGAAGTTTCTAAATTAATGTCACAATTTAATATCATGGTTTTACTATGTACTCAAGAGAAAGAAACTAAATCGAGCAAAAAAATAACTTTAAAAGCAATTAATGAAGTCCTGCTTCTTTTCTAAAGATCCTTTGCAATCTTTGGCAAATTGTTGAAATGTCCTGCCTCTGTGATCCAAATTCAGATGTATTTAAAAAGTGCTTTACTAGGTATTTAGCCCCACTCTCCTGTTTTTAATCAACTATGCTTTCCAAAGAGTAACACAGCAGTAAACACAAGAACATGTGTCACTATGATACTTTATGCTATGGTTCATCTATCTGCAAGGGACGTATTATGTATTTACAGACTACATTACACAGATTTATTGATTTAAGGTATCCAAAGCATTTTCCAAGGTTTATTTGTTTGGTATAATTAGCCTCATCTTATAGATGGGGAAACCAAGTGACGTAAAAACTGAGGGCAGATGATGTCATGCTTACACTCCATAGCTTCTGCTCCTGTAATGGTCTAAATGTAATCAAAGGAGTGTTATGAGGATGTTGTCTGAGGCTGATGTGCCTATGAGCCCATTTGTTTCCACAGCTCTATGACTAGCTACTTGTGAGCAGTTGCAGCTATGGAAGATGGAGGTTCACATTGTCCAAGAAACAATGACAGCTGTGGTAAAATCAAGATAAAAATGCCCAGGCATCCCGATTCTCCAATTCCTGTTCTGGCCACTAGATCATGTTGCCTCCCACCTAATGATCACAGAGAAAGCAACACTTCAGCAATAAAAGTAAAGTTCTCATGCAGCTATTTATCCTTAGAAAATACTCACAAGCTGAGAATAATGTGTTTAACTAGGATCAGGTCATGGTATCAAAAGAACAGGTTCTATTGTTTTTACTTAAGTTAAATATATTTTCCTGAATATTCCCATGACTCCCATGTAGAAGACAGTACTACCCTTTGTGAATAAAGGTGGCATATTCGTTCCAAATTATCAACAGTGGCTTTAGCTTTTAAACAAGTCATTTAATGGGCCAACTGACTTATCCACTACATTGAGAGAAACACACTTAGTTGCACAAGTTTCCTCAGGAAAGCCAGGAGGTACTTGACTTACATTTCCAGTTGGTAAAAAAAATTCTTACATGATAATAAGTCACGCATTAGCGCTGAAGAAGTGGAAAGGTCATAGTCAGTATCAGGAAATGAACTTGAATAGACTAGAACTTGATATCCAGAATGGACACAAAAGACACAATTTACTGATCATAATTCATTGTGGGATGGTGCCCTAACCTAAGGCACTATGTTTAATCAACATGTATTTGATTAAAAAGCTCCCAATGGTAAAAAGATCTACAATTAAACTAATAACTGAAGTAATTTACTTCCATTCAGAAAGGTCTCAATTTAGTTTATCAGTTACTTCTGTGGAAATTATTTTATTTGCCACATAAATCTAGCCACCTCAGAAATGGAACAGAAAGCTTTTAGCAGTTCAGAGTAACCGAACATCGGTTAATGACATAAAATGAAAACCAAAATGTGCTGCTGGAATAATAGTATCTATAGCAAATATAGTGAAATACCAATGTCCTGAAAGGCAATCAGTTGTTCCTAGGATAACTGGAAGACTAACCTAACCTAACCTAACCTAAATTCTAATTCCTATTAGAATTTACAGTAGACCTAGAAAAGAATGAAGGATGATACTGAGTCAGAGCTAGGAGCTCTTAGTGAGAATTATCAGTGACAGAAAAAATATAGCGTTGGCAGAAAGACCTGGGGACAAATAATGAAGGCAGCCACAGATTTGTAGGGTAAGTGAAAAATGAAATATCTGACTGAAATAATAATAGTTGTTTTAGACTTAGTGTACTCAAACTGGGTTTCATTAAAGACATGAATTCTGTCGACATTCAAATGGTCTTGAAATCTTTATGATAACTTTACTGCTGGGTACTGACTGAGACTGAAGAAGATGACATTTATTGCGGGGAAAAGCACTCTTTCCTGCAAACATTTGAGTTTTCTTGGAAGTTTCCTATCTAAATATTGACCTGTCCTGGCCCTGTTTAGCTTGTGAGATCTGATGAGATCAGACCCTGAGGTTATGGTGCTAAACTAAGGAAAGTGATAAGAAAACAAAAATGGCATGATTGACAGGGTAGTGGGCTGAACACAATAAACCTATGGAGAACTATTTATACGTATTCCACTCCCTAATATCCTATTTGTAGATAAGAAAAATAAGCCTTACCCTGGAGCTAAAAAAGTAATAGGATGAGGGCTATATGCATTACTTGATGGCCATGAACAAAAAGTATATCATACAAAGATGGATTACTGAAATGGAAAGTGGGTACTTGTGAGATGCTACCTTAAGGCAGGACTGAGGCAGCAGCTATCCTGGACTCTTCTGCTGTCTACAGTTATCTGCTTTTGGTGGCCCTGTGTTTTTCAATAAGCTGTGATATGACCTTGTGTAGTCCAGCTTTGCTGCTTTTCACTGTCAGGTTCATTGAAGCCATATAAGATTATTTCACTTGGAGAAAAAAAAAAGATATGTGAACAAGTCACTGAAAGCATCTACAGATAAAAGAAGTAGTCGGCAGAAAGCTGTCTAAAGAGGTTTCTTTTGTGGTGTACCAACAGAATGCAGCTACTTATGGCAATAGAAAAAATGGCAATAGAAGAGTTGTATAAGGAAGTTCAGATTTCTTTTTTTTGTCCATGTTTTCCACTGATCTTGAAAATTATTGAGACACATGCTCTTAAGGTTTGTGATGTAATTATATTGAACTGATTTAAGAGAGCTGTAATGACAGTTTTTTCTCTCTGCAATGAGTGCAATAAAATTTGTTGGTAACTTCAGAAGTTACACCGAATTCTGATGTTACATTATAATACTACAAATAGGGTTAAACTGCATTCATTTCAATGTAATTGTTCTAGAACAACACCAAATAGTTGGAGTTTTTAAGTGCTCATTTTTTTGCTTTTCAGAAAACTACCCTATTTCCTGACATCTCTCATTTTATAGACTACTTTATATGCAAGCTGAATGCTTGTATACAGCTCTTCTTTGCTCAGAACAAGTTTGTAACTGAGCTGGGACAGATCAGAAGTCCCTGAGGCTTTTTCCTCTAGCGTTCAAATTAAGACAGGAATGCAAATACATATAAGAAGAAATCACATGGAAAATCTTCCTATTTTGGAGATTCAAAGCAGGTTTGTGATTTCTGAATGTGAACTGGAGCTGGTGGGAAATTTTCTGTTGAAAAGACTAATGGAAAATCGGATTTCTGAGGGATCAGAGTTCCATAAAAGGGAGAATATGTAGTTAGAAAATTACAAATGAATCAAAGTTGTTGCTGTTTAAATATATTTTAGATCAGTTCCACCGAGGATGCCACAGATCTTCTGTTGCTGTTAAATTGAATGTGAAGGTCACAACTGTTTGGTTTATCATTTTTAGTGCAACCTGGAATACAGGGCTTTTTCCTCTTTACTGAAAAATCTAAAGTGGTTGTCTTCTGTGCTTTCAGAGGACATGAATTAATTTGGAAAGCAGTAGATCATTTTCATGGTGACTTTTCCAAATGTCATTTTATTTCCTTGTGAGGCATACTGTGAGAGTTATTGTCATACATTCTGTATAAAACTCAAATACAATAAAATATAAAGTTAATTTAGTACTGTTATCTCAGTTGTTGCAAAGTACTGTCTTCAATCAAATTTGTAGGCATAGCTTTGCAAGTACTAAGAAGTCCCTGAGAATAAAATCACAGCTGAGAATGAGCTGAGAAGCTCCCTGAGAATAAAATCACTACGGCAGGGATACCTTAAATCTGGAATACAAATCATTTTATAAAGGCAAAGTGGTCCAACCTCAAGTCTTTGTTACTAAATTCATGCATATGCTTTACAGACATCTGAGAGTACTTCTTGGGAAAGATGATATTGGACAAATCCATGATTAGACCCTTTGTAATGTTAACCATCCCTACTGCGCTGGAATTGATTACACACATTTGGTGAAAGGCAATTTGAATGGTAAGTCACTTAGTCATATTCTCGTTTTCACACATCATTCAGCTTCCTACTGTCCTTCTGCTCATTCTTTTCTCTTTGCTCACAACAGTATGCACAGCATGTTCCCACCATTGTTCAGCATAGTTTAAAATGACATTAAGATGGAAACATTGGTGTAAACATATGGAAATAGTTCCCAGTGAAATGGCCAGCATTCTCCAATGCACACACAGCTACAGCATTCTGATATCTGATACTCTAATATATAATAAAACAGAGAAATTAGCAGCATTTTACTGAAGAGATGAGTTAATTGCTGCAAACAGGTTAAAGCCCAGCCCTACAAGTGGCTAGGCATTCTGAGTTTACCACTGAAGTTTGAGGAAATTGAGCATATGTATCTCTTAGATTTGACCATTTGACCAAATCTTGTTTCCTACGTAGAATATTTGGAACTGAAAATTAACTTGAAGATTAGAACTGAGCCAAAATAAAACCCAGACCTGAGCTCTAAATCTACATCAATTTTATCTTCCTAATCACTAGATTAAAAATCCATGTATGAATATAATGGAGTATGAACTTTCCCACAGTTTAAAGTGCTTTTGATTCTCTTTTGGCAGAGAGCAATATTATAGGTAGACTCAAATTTAAACAGCTCTTGATCTACTGTGTCAAGCTCTACTGTTTTCTTTATCCTTTGGGACTCTTATTACTAAGCAGCAGTCACAACTGGCCATCCCATAGTGATGTTTATGTCACTCAGACATCAAACATTAGGACTGATTGTTTTTAATTAAAACAACATTAGCTGTACTGCGTCACATAACTACCCAGAGCCATGGTTATAATAGCTAAGAGGCCTTTTTGTGATGGTGAGGCCATATGCTGAGGGATGATAGACATCTGTAACTGGCATCGCGGTCCTGATTAGAGGTATTTGGCCAGAGTCTGAAACTGCAAAATGATCAGGGTGATCCAGAGCAGCCTTCTCAATTATTCCTCAACATATGTGAGGTATATCAGTATGGCACAATGCAGTGCTGAGGCAAGAAATGTGAGATACTAAATGACTTAGGGACCAGCAGGAGTATTGCTGCATTAGCATCAAGCTCTACCCAGGCTTCTAAAGCCCATGTTTCTTGCAGAACCAATTTTTGGCCAGTTGAGCTACCTGACCCAGCTTAAAACGTGTCCAAAGAAGTGCCGGTGCAGGTACGAAGGACAGGGTGGTAGGGTGCAGATGCAGGAGAAGGCAGGACCATTGAACTATTGTCTGAGAACACCTTGGGCTAATATGAAACTGTGCTCTCAGGCCAATGGCTGCTCCTTCTAGCTGAACACCTCATTCACAGCTGCATTTTGCAATGCTGATAGGTTCTTCTGTCTACTCGTACTCTCACTGCAGTCAGCAATAAAATTTCTGTTGAATTAATCAGGTGCATTAAGACCCATGTGGTTGGAAGCAGAGGCTTTCCAAGAATCTCAAAAACACCTTAGAGAAGTATCATTTTCAGAAATTGTATCGCAGTAGGAGCTGAGATCTCATAGGTTGGATTTCAGAGATCCATAGAGCTAAGTTAAAAGGGAACATCTAGTTTGTCTTCTTGTATAACACAGGACAGAATTTCTCCAGTTATCCCTGTTTTATTCCACGTTTCAAGTGATCAACACATAAAAAGAGAAGGACAATTTCAAATAATGTTCTTTCTATGTGATGCCCAACAAAAGCCATATTTTCACAGTAATGGAGGAGCTATGTTTATCCTCTGACTTTCACAGGCATATTTAAAAAGGCCTCAGCAATCATTGTGCATCCAATGAATACACCCTTTAGAAATGTATTGCAAGTCTGGAAAAGTTTGATACATCTGTTATGTGGACTGGAGGTGGCACAACATAGCTTCTTCTCTGCCTGTGTGGCAGGCAATGTTCCTTAGCATTTCTTCTTTCCAGTAAGTAAATTTGTGCATAATAAGACACTGAAAATTTTTTCCCTTTGATAAATTTTTTAGTAAATATTCCTGCTTGCACAGGGCTCTCTTCAGTTCCCCTGAAGCCAGATCTGGCCTACATACAGTGAAAATGAGGGTGTTTGCTCAACACACAAAACTCCTCACATTCTTACTAGCAGTAAGAATGAAGTAAAAGCAAAAGGACTTTTTCTTCCTTTGTCTTCTAGCAATGTCAGCTTAGACAGCCACCAGCACATGATCATTTACATAAGGAGGGAACTGCAAAGCTGCTGCCAAGTGCCCATAGTGCCTGCCAAAAACAGATGTTAGATGTTACTGTTAGAATAATGTCTTCTTCAGCTTGACGTGTGAGTGCTGCAATCTTTATTTAAAACGAAGAGGAAAAAATATGGTTGAATTAATGAAACAAAGCACACAACATATGGTCTGAAAAAATTATAATGTAAGGGAAAGTGCTAGTTGTCCAATTGCCTAAGACTGCTAAAACTCAACTGGGTGGATTTGTCATAGAGAATTGTCCTGGACTGACATGTAGATACATCTGGTGATCTAATAGATATGTTCTATTTTTAACTCCTATGCCTTCACAATGATTTTTTAAAAATAATTTCCAAAAAACAAAGATTAAAGCTGTATATTGACTAGGATGGTGACATATCAAGCGTTATTTGATTTAAAAAATCTATACATATGTTAAGTACCAGGTAGTCTTATCACAAAAACTGTGAATTATGCATCATTTTGCATGAATCCTGGGAGCTTTATAAAAACAGAATTGAGATAAGGCTTTTGCATTTCATCTGTGATGTATTTTATTCATGTATATTCTGGGAAAAGAAGGAATCTATCTGCAAAGGTGAACAATACTACAATTTATTACTTTGTTTGCCTGTTTTTCTGTAAACAATGAACTAAATTTCTGTTGTCTGTAGTGCTGAAAGGCTGACTAACATTGAGGGACACTGGTTCTATGGGAGCAATAGAACCCAATGAAGCCTTGCTTCTCGGATTTGTATTTTGAGGTTGGGCTTTCATGTGGACTTGATTTCTAAAAATGGGTAGTTCACACTCCACCCCTTCCTTTGGTAAATAGGCACACTATCTTTAATTGCTAGCCAGTTGTGGGAACTTAACATCTCCCAGAAATCTCTGTCTCTGACTAAATGTCATTGAAAAGTTTAATGGGAACTACAGATGGACATGCAGGCACACATACTGCATGATCACATCAGCATTGTGTCTTCAGGAAGCCTGGCCTGAAGGCTGGCTGTTCAGATCCTCAGCTTTCATAAGTGGCTGTGGTTTCATTGCAGTTTACACCTACTAGGCGTCTGTCCCCAGATGACTACAAGATAAAGCATAGTCTCTCTCCCTCTTTCCCACTGTAAGAGTAGCCGATATCAGCTACCTCATGGAGAATGCTCCTGCAATTCGACAGGGCTTAAGAACTTGGAACATAAACTTCACACAGTCATGTGTAAAAAGCAGCCTTCTAGTTACACAGGCGTCTACTTCACAAGGGCCTCTGAACAAAGTGCTGCTTTCTGCTTTTGAAGATAAATGGGATGAGAAAGTATGTCGTGTCCGATCTACCCTCTTTTCTTCTCCTTGCCCAGCAAAGGAAATTGTCAGGATGTTTCCTGGGTGTTAGACTTCAGTGGGCAGTTTGGGGTGAGATGGGCTGTGCAGACAGGTCAGTGCTGAGAGGAGGGGAGGCTCTAGTTCCCTTTTCCTCACTCCAGCCATTTCTGTGGCCAGCTCTGGTTCTCCTCTGCTCCCTCGATGAGCTGGTTCAGCTCATTAACATGACATTTTAGGCATGTTGTCTTACTTTTTCCAGCTTTGGTGAGCCAAGTCAGCTCAGTGAAGGGTCCAGTGCATACCAGGGCTTGCACCAGAGAAGAGGAAGAGGGAATGGGATTATACCTTTTAGTAACACTGACATATTAGACTGGCTATCCATCTTGATTAAAAGCACTGACAGACTGTGCTGAGGTGTTATCACTGCAGGAGGGTCACATAGATGATATACATTGTGATATAGTTTCAAAAACTCTGCAGTATTGTTTGGCTTCATTCTGATTCTTTAAGCATTTTTAATTCCTTTCCCCTCTCCAATTAGAGACTATTTCTCCAGTGATTTGCAAAGGGACCAGAAGAGAAAAAAGTAGGGAAGACTGTGCTGATGCAGTTCTGCAAAAAGACTGCAACAGCACAGTGATGAAGAGCTTTAGCTGGATGCAAAATACACTGTTTGGCAGTTAAGCCCCTTCTCTTTGCATCCTCCTATCCAAAGAACTATTTACATGAAATGTCAGTCACCCTGTGGAATTACATGAGAATTAATTATCTGTCAGGAATGATTTGGCCCTATTAATTATGGGTCTCATGTAAGAGAAAGAATAGGCCTAAAGTGTCATATGATTTTTCTTGGCTAGTGAACTAGGAACTCATTGGTATCAAATATCAATAATGGCTTTGTTGAATACTGATTGATGACCTCTGACAAAAATTATAGGAGAAACTTGTATCATTTTATCTTATTATAGCCTACTAAGACCTTAGTCAAGATCAAGGCCTTATTTTCTTAGGCTGTCATGCAAGGGGTTAAAGCTGATATTTATCAGATTATTGTTTGCAACCAGTCATGAATGAATAAGGCTTTAATGTATGTAGAGTCAGAAATAACTGATGTTAAAATGCAATCACAAATCAAATACAGTATTTCATGGAGACAGTTAAAACATTATGCCTAATTAAGTCCTCATTTAAACTTGTGTGTAATTTTGCTGTTCAGATTTATGTGTAGCTTTCTAGACTCCTCCCTACAGTGAATCATGGTGCCTGTTTGTATGTTGCTATTTGGCAAAGGAAATCTTGAATTTTATGTTTTGCAGATATATAAACATGGGCCATAAGTGGGACATAAACAAGGGCCTAAGAATTTTTCTGGGCTATTCGAAAGCTGAGAAAATGACTTCATTGAGAAGGATTTAAATGAAGGGGTATCATAGTGTACTTGTAAAATCTGCTCCAGGTATTTTCTTGTCCTTGCCCTTTCTCTCTCCCTTCTCCCATTGTTCAGCACCTTTCTTGAATGGCTGCAAAGCACAGCACTGGCACAGCAAATCTACTGGGATAGCATCCTTTCCAAGGCAAATAGCCTCTTGGCTGCAAGGGGAAGTCGTACTTAACATAGGAACAGAACAGAGAACACCACCACATGTGTGAATTTCCTGCTTACTGAACTTGAATTTCTGACCACAACATCAATATATGAGTAAGATGAAAGTGTGGCCTGATTTTCTTTTTTCTTTTGGAGGGAAAGTAAGTGATGAAAGTCATAACAGAAATTGGAGGAAGGTTCACTTTTTTCCCCTTTTGAAAATTATAAATGACATCTAGCCAGCATCTTTCTGTGTGGCAAAAGAGTTTAGGAGGTTGATTGAGCTAAATCTGAAGACACCTCACTGTAACTAGCTGTTACAGAACTGTACATGTGCTGAATACGCCATGTAAGAATATCACGTCTACAGTGGAGATCTTAGTAGGATCTTAGCATTTGTTGCATTGTCTCATTAGATTCATTGCTGCGTGAGTCTAAAAAACATCTATGTCGGGGTGAGAAGAGATGATGCAAAGGAGTCTCACAAGAAGAAGGAGTCTCACAGGAAGTCTGTAGAAGAAGGGGAATACAAACCACACATTCAGTAGGATAAATCCAACAGAAAATTATTTCCCTGAATTAATCCACTATTGCAGAACTATTTTCTCTGAGATAAAATTAGCGCAAACTTAATTTTTGTTCAGATATTTTACTACTGTAATAATGCACCCACTGCTGGGTAATAGTAAACCAGTAACAGAATTTGCTTTTGAGAAACAGTGCTGTGGTAGGAGCAGTTAACATTATAAATGAGATGATTCCCAGTTTCCAGGCCGTGAAGTCGGTCTGTAGTTCAGTGAAACACACTGACACATTCATCCTTCTCACAATGCCCTGGAAGCTGGGCATTTAAAATTGAAATAAATGGCAAGAGAAGCATAAAGCGAACTCCCTACAACAGGCATTTGTGGACTTTGTGGTCTTTTACTTTCGAAAAATCATTTCACCTACTGCTTGGCTGGCAAGTTTAAGAACTGCAGTTAAATGAAACTGCCAAATCACAAGCCAGTAATTTGGAAATAGAAGAGAAAGAAAATTCTAAAGGAAATTCAGATGATACAAATACTTATTTAGTATCAATTTAGTACATCAGTCTAGTGGGATAGCATACAGTGGGAAATGCAATGAGGGATACCCACAAGGACACTTAACTGAAAAAAGATCCTTCTTTGTTCTGTGTATTTATCTTAAAAGTATTTCTGTTGATTTTTTTGTCATCTCTCCAGTCCAGGTTTTGCTTTTCTTGTAATTTCTATGGAACAGATAAAATGAAAATGTGAATTTTCACATATTTTCGAGACACAAGCCATTTTTACATGCAGATTGGGTAAAATCAAGACCATTTATTCAGATATAGACATGTCAACATAGAAGTGCAAAACCAAAAGAAACCAACAAATGGGAAAAGCCTTTGAGAGGTTTTACTGCAAGCTTTTTCCACAGCTCTGCCGGAGGTCAGTGGCCTGATGGCAGATCTTTCCCTTTATTTACAGAAGTAAACAAGAGTCTTATCCCAGTGGATGCAGAAGGATGGAGTGCCATCTCCACCTACCATACACCACACCTCCCTATTCATTCCTCTAGAAAGCCTTGTCTGGATGGGATGGGCAAGTAAAGAGCTCTAGAACACCTGCTGTAATCCACAAACTCATTTCCCAAATATGCTTAACAAACTATATTAACTCGCCATATCCTTCCCATCAATATATTTCCTTCCTTCAGGGGATAGGTCAGCAATCCACTGCAGCACAAAAAATCTTCTGAATATTATTTTCAGAAGGACAGAAAGAAATGGGGAGGCTATAAAAAAAGTGCAGAAATACAGAGCCTTCCCATATATTTCCTCCTTTCACAGGTATGAATGGGTACACACACAGACCTTCTTCCCAAAGCAGGATTATAGTTTTTAATTGTGAGGGCTGGGTGAAAGAGCAACACTACCTAGTAATTTTGATAATTGTGTATCACACATGCAGTATTGATGGAAAAGTGTATAATGGAAATAATATTTAGTTCCACAAATTCTAGCAAAAGTGTTATTACCTCTTTATTTCATAATGATTTGTTACATATATGTGATCATCACATACCAGGGCCTTATGAGGATAGCTCCAGATATTTTTCACAGTCACAGTCCCTTTATCTTTCCTGATCTGGATGATGGGACCGAATGCACCCTCAGCAAGTTTGCAGATAACACAAAACTGAGAGGAGCAGATGATACACCAGATGGTTTTGCTGCCATTCAGAGGGACCTGGACAGGCTGGAGAAATGGGCAGAGAGGAACCTCATAAGGTTCAACAAAGTGAAGTACCAAGTACTGCACCTGGGGAGGAATAACCCCATGTGCCAGTATGGGCTGGGGGCCAATCAGCTGGACAGCAGCTTTGCACAGAAGGTCCTAGGGGTCCTGGTGGACACCAAGTTGAACATGAGCCAGCAGTGTACCCTTGCAGCAAAGAGGGCCAGTGGTATCCTGGGCTGCATTAGGCAGAGCACTGGCAGCAGGTTGAGGGAGATGATCCTTTGCCTTTGCTCACACCTGGAGTGCTCATCCTGTTCTGGACTCCCCAGTACAAGAAAGACGTGGATTTAGTAGAGTGAGTCCAGCAAAGGGTCGCAGAGATGACTAAGGCATTAGAGCATCTCACATGTAAGGAGAGGCTGAGAGAAGTGGGACTGTTCAGCCTGGAGAAAAGAAAGCTTGGGGGATCTTATCAATGTGTATAAATATCTGATGGGTGGGTGTCAAGAGGATGGGGCCAGACTCTTTTCAGTGGTATCCACTGACAGGACAAGAGGCAACAGGCACAAACTGAAACACAGGAAATTCCACCTGAAAACATTCCTTTCTGTGAGGGTGGTTGAACACTGGAACAGGTTGCTCAGAGAGGTTGTGGTGTTTCCATCCTTGGGGATTTTCAAAATCTGACTGGACACGGTCCTGGGCAACCTGCTCTAGCTGACCCTGCTTGAGCAGGGGGGTTGGACCAGAGGTGCCTTCCAACCCCACCTATTCTATGATTCTGTGATTTTGTGATTCTATGACAGTTTTCCAGAGTAATGATTAAAAAAAAGAAAAAATATTTATTAGTAAATTCAGAAAACACGGAAAATGTCTCTCCCTGAAAAACGCATCCACTTCTAACAAGCATTATAGTGTTTACCTCTTTCACTTAAGTTTCTGTTTCACATTGTTAAGGTAATGCTGATCTGAAAAGGTAACTTCAAATACTAGAATGACTGACAAAAAAAGCATAAAAGTCAATGAATATAGAAGGCAGACCCTCACTTTCATAAACTATCGTATTTCAGTGACTACAAAAGACTTTTAATTCCCAAGAATCTGCATCAAGGTGTATGGCAAAAAGAATATAAGACAGAAGGAGGAAGCCAAATAAACAAAGGTATGTACGGATTCCCTCGGTACAGTTCAGTATTTATGTTTCCATTTATTAAAAAATATATGTTGTTCATATTTTTCAAGCAAATTATACTTCAAAAGGCTATATGCGGAAGTATTGTTCTTCAGTACTTTTTCAGGAATTGATTCAAGGAGGCTTATGAACAGCTGTTTCCTATTTCTTTGTTATTTTTCATGAATATTCAGATGATAACCATTTACTTAACATCAAATCAGGAGTGAACATAATTACACACTGTATCATATACAGACTAACTACACACCCAAATGCAACTCTGACCAGTGATAAGATACAAAAAAAGTCACAGCAAGGTATTACTGCAGTAAGATGGCATTTACCTCGCCACAACTTTTTCTCCTTTATTCAAAGACACCGTTTTTTGAAATTAAAGTCACACTACTGTATCAGGATCTCAGTCTGCAATCACTCCGAGCCTATCTGCAGCTACATTCAAGGAGGTGTTCAGTTCTTCCTTTCCCTGTAATATTTCCTTGGAAGGAAAGGTGTCTTCTCTCCTTCTCCCTGCCTGCTTCACTCTTCTTCCTTAGACAGTCTTATGACCTGTTCAGAGCTTTCTAAAGGAGCAAAATGCACTTGATCCAGGTAAACTGCAAAAAATAAATGTGCTTGGATCTTGTAAATTAGGTGACATGAATTTGTATATTTATTTTCACCTACAGGGCCCAGAGGAATTGTACATGGCTGTAGGATCACACGCTGGATATATTTGTACTAGCGTAATACTGATATTTACAGAAGCATTGAAGTTCACAGTTGTCTGTCCTTTCATAGATAATCAATAAATCATACACCAGCTCTGGTGATTATGCATGTCAAGTAACAAGTCATCAACATCTAGGCTATTAAATGTTGTACACTATTTTTGTGTTGCTACAAGAGCTGTAAATTTGTTCTTACTAAAAGAAGGGAATAGAGTTTAAAAAAAAAAGCTCTTACCAACCATTACTTGCTGCCCTCTGTGGCTTTGGTCAGGAAATGCAGAAATGTTTATGAAACAGAGTGCCCCCCCGGGAAAAAATCTGCATGACCTCTAAACCATTCTAGTTGTCACCAGCTGGCAGATCTGAAAAATTAAATCCACTTTTGACATTTGCTGATCTTTATCTACCAGATGGTTTATGGCACTTCCAAACCAATGTGGTAGGGAAGATATGGATGGATAGAAAGCAAAACAGATAGCAACTGTAAGCAACTTCTTTTGTAATTCTGACCATTTGCCCACTTCATAAATCAATCAATCTCAGTTCCAATCTATAGCTAAAATTCTACTGAAAATCAGGCTGGGATAAGTGGATCCTGTTCTGCATCCCAGATGAAAACAAAGATTACAGAAAATACACAGTATTCTGTGGGACTCTGGAATCATCTCTTTACCTCCATTGCCTCCCTTGTGACACAAAGATATTTATGGTCTAAATTAGTGTTAATGTTTTGCAAGGCTTAATTCATATTGCTAAGTGGCTATGTGGCTATGTGATAAACAGCTAGAACTGCAAAACATTATTACAGTTCTCTTTCCCAGACTATAATTTTCTGCAGCAATAGAAATGCATTAGTGCTGGCTTTGACTTTTCTGCCAAATAAGGGCATGTTTTAATGCATTTCTGAATCTACTGTACCTTGTTCTTCTGGGGTAGTTCACTGACTTATTTCCAACTAATAAAACATGGGCAAATGCTGATGATCTGAAATCTAGGAGCTTCCCTGAAGATGGCACTACCGAACTGCTTCACATACCTCTGAACCCTTATGTAATCTTGTTTATACAGCATCAGGGTCATTTTAAAGCTAGGATCACACGATGCTAATTTGGCCAATGATTTTCATTTTCATTTTGGCAAAACGCCTTCTTTATGTCTAGGCACAGACATCTAAAGGCAACATTTTTGTGCAGGCTTTGCCAATAGAGTCCTGTAGTCAGGGAACACTTGTTAAAAAATAGCCAGGATTATACTTTTGGATTTCCCTTAAAAACTACAGATCCTTCTCAAATCTGCTGCACAGATGTATGTACATCAGATTTACAGGCCTGTTTTCATGTTGCCTGAAACTCAGGATCTTTGCTGTAAAATGTGAATTGATAAGGATGATACAAGGAGAGGGGGAGAATGGGAAGAATTTATTTTTCCAGTATCTGTGAACAGAGAGAGCCCCTTCATGCAGCTATCTCTGTTCTTAAGTAAGAAAACTCTTGCCTGCACACCATCCTACCAGAGCTTTGCAAGATGCTGTGTAGAAATCAGAGGTCATATAGTATCTAGAGGTGAAAGGTTTAGAGTGACATTCATTATTTCTTCTCTCATCCCTAACTCTGCAGGAACTATACCCCAAACCTCTCACATGCTGCCCTGGCCCAGCACTGGAAAGAATCTGGTTATACTTCATGCAAGTGTTATAGGATATTTAATGAAATTATCCTCATTGTGGAAATTAAAAACCATGCTATGCTATGCTGAAACTGTGCTATGTCTTGAGTAACTGGTTCGTTGTAGCAAAACCTCATCTGTGTACCTATGGATAATGGGAGAGGACCTGAACAACACAGAACTAAGGAAAAGTTTTTACACTGTGAAAGAAGGGTAGCATCATAAGCACAAACTCTGCTCAAAATATCTAAGCGTTTAAAGCTTTTAAATATCTCCTCCATGTTTTAAGGGTAGTTGAAATCCTAGATTTTTACATTTATGAAGGCTGCTTAGATTTTTTTTTTTGAAGCTGGAGCAATCCGCAAGAAATGAATAAACTTTCCTGAGGCCTCCCCACTATGGGGCACTGACACAATTCAGTCTATGCTTAGCATGAATTTCTTTCCTTCTGTATCAGACTTCTGGGATCAGGCCATGTAGGACCAAAAGCTGGCCTGCTTTTTTCTTGCAATTCTGTTAGCTGATTTGATAAGATATATCACTTCAAAAATGTTGCCTTCTCACAGCAAAATTGCAGTTACACAGATCTCAAATTACCATGAAAGAAGCTTCACAACAGTATCTGATGTTGCAACAAGAGATGGTCATAGTTGTTCACTGCAGGTGAAGAGGGGTCAGTTTTGCCTAGCATACCCTGAGCTGAAATGGCTTAATTGAGTAAAGGTTCTTTAGACAACCCTGCATAAATGTGCGGATGGTGTCATGCTGAAAAAAAAAGAGCTCTGAAACACAAGCTCTGAAATAGCAGTTGAAGGAGAAATTTGAAGATGGCATGTGGGACCTGTCCCTTGAACAACCATACCCAGGGGAATCCATGTGCTGCCTAGGGTGCTGATGTGTTGGGTGCTGTGCTCAGAATTACTGATTATTGCTTCTGTTCTCCAAATTAATATTGTATTCTTCTCTCTCCTTTGGCAAAAAGTTGTGTTTTCAAAACCTGATTGAGTACTTGGGAACAGGTGGGTATTGTCCACTACATGTTCAAAAGAAATGTTGATTGGTATATCCAAGCCAGCTTTTAGAGGAGGAGAGCATGTTGAGCTACATCTGTTTTATAACAAAACCCTGTACCACCATCGCAATGTTAAAAATACACATAGTAATTCCTGGTCTTTAGGTAAAAGATGTTACTTGAAGAAATCCTTTTGTCTTCTTCCTTGTGTGGAAAAAATCAGTATTTCTGTGCAATGGTGGTAAGAACCACTGTGGTTAAAAGGTCTAGCTGAAGCCAATAAAAGCTTGCAGTTTATTCAACAGAGCCAGCGGTTCGGTCCTGAACTCTTGGAAGCTGCTGTGATGACAAAAACAAAGCAAAGCAAAATCATGGTGTCTTGCTACTCACTGAATGTAGTGAGCAGGCTTAAAATAAACAGTATTCTGTTGCTTACTGGGCCCTAGTCCTGAAAGCACATATGCATGCTGCACTTCACAACAACAGACTTTCTAACTGATTTATATAGCACAACTCTGTGGAATTATTTTCAGGATTAAGACCCTAAACCTATTGTGGATACACTGCAAGACCTAGTTTGCCGATTACCTGCTCCTTGGTGCAAGTAAGAGTGGAGAATATGTCCCATTATTATTGATTGCTTACACTATGGGTGTGCTCACAGTGTCCTAAATGCTGGTCTGAGAAGGCACAGCCCCTCCAACCTTGTGTTAATAGTCTAAAAAGATATGAAACAGGAGCTGAAGGGTGAGGAAGGAGAGCAGATTAAATATGAAAAGAAAGCCAGACACATTTCCAGTCTTATAATACCTGCTGTGCTTTTGCTCTGGCAAACTAGGAAAGTTAGTGCAGGATGTTTCTGGCTCTATGAATGAATAATTATATCAAGGTATGCAAAAGAGACTCAGAACTGTATGAATGAATAATTATATCAAGGTATACAAAAAGAGACTCAGAACCTCACCTAAAAATGACTGTTTGAAGGCATCATTCCTATGTTGGGAGGGATAACAGAATTTTCACTCCCACTGATCTCTCATTATACCTGTCTGCTTTTTCAGGTTTTCTATCCTTCCATCTTCCCACTCCTCAAAATTGATTTTATGGGTATGATTTTATAGGTTACTGATTGGTTCCTCTACTATCCACTTATTTAGTAAATGTTATCTAAAATTATTCCCAGATTTAAGAAGATCAAGAAATAGAAAAACAGAGAAAAGAATCAAGTCCAAGTAAATCTTTGTATCTCAGTCAATTTTAGCTCTGCCAGTGGTACAGCCTCTAAAAATGACCCACTTCTCAATGCATTGAGCAGTTCTTCAGTTCTTTTTGCTTAGAATACAACAGATGCCAGTGAAAGATGCAAGAAAGTGCACTTCTAATTGCTAAATCTATCCTATCTGTGCATGTATGGAATGTCTCTACTTTCATATTCTACAGCAATGGAACATGAAGTAATATAGAAGGAATTTCCAGTGAATGGATGGGCTCACAAGAATGGATGTGGGCATCTAATAGATGTGTGGTATGCCAGTTTGATTCTGATGAGAAAGCAATATTCACATGTACAAGCAGAAGTGAGAAAGGAACCACTAAGCTAGGCTTTCACAGAGATGCAGCTCCAGTGCTACATGGAATCCAGTCAATGCAAGCCTGCTTACAGAAAGTCTGGCATCAAAACACAACAGCTGAAGTGTAGCAGATGGCTAGATCTGAAGGAGATGTAAACAGAGGCTGAATAACTAAGCATTGCATTCTGCAGATGTCAAAGTTTCCAGGCTGTAAAAAGTTTAGTCTAAGAGCTCTTCTGAAAGCTCTTTTTGTTTTTAGCTACCTAAGCCCCTAAGTCTACCCACACTCCATGTGATATCTGAATTGTCTGGGTTCCCAGCATGTGGCTGATGAGGAGCTGCCCCTGGAAAACCCTGGAATGCAGAGTAATATCATTTCCTTGCTCCTGCCACGTGGATCCTGTCAGTACTGCCTACTTTAAGGATTTCACTCTCAGTAGTGAGGAGAGATCATAAAGGTGAGGAGAACAATGATATTTATGGTTAAACATTAAAGAGTCCCAAGGATGGAGTGGTTAATTCCAATTTCCAACAGATCAGAGAAGTAAAAGAAATCTTATACTTAGCTCCCTTCTTCTTCCTCCTCCTCCCACATTCCCAGCTTGTTCATAGAGGCTGTGTGTAAGGAAGATCTGTACCTAGAGAGTTGCAGAATATCAGAAAAGAAGGCTGAGTGCAGGAGTCAATTGTCCACGAGGCAGAGAGATTTCTGTGTGGTCCTCCAAAGAAATAAATTGACTTGAAAGCCATATGAGTCAACCCTGATCCATTCCATGCATTTTGTGCTGCCTACTTCTTTTGTCATCTTCTCCCACTTGTGACTTGCACTTCTTTTCATATCACACTTCTACTTAGAACAGGCCACTACTTTGCAGATTATAAGCACCATTCATCTCTTTCAGTCATCCCTTAAAACACTCTGCCATTGAAAAGAAAAATTTTAAGATCTCTTCACCAACAATACCTGGCCTGTGCATCACATTCTGTAAGCAAGATAGTGAGTTGTTCATTCTCAACATGCTCTGGAAAGGGCATGTGCCTGCTTGGTGCTGTATACACAATAGTATCTTCCAAAGTCAGGTAATTCAAACTCTTAGGGCAGGTGTTTTGATTAGTATTCAAGGAAAGGACAGCAAATGGCAGTGCAGAGGGAAACAACAGCTCACATGTTGAGCCACTACCTAGAAACAGTGATACAAAAAAAGATCTATAGGGAGAATGTTGCTTCCCAGCTTAGAAGTACTGGAAAATCAGGTTCAATGTAAAAAATATTTTGAGAAAATCAACTCATATTTATAAGATTCTTTTTTAGTCCCTTGCTCTCATTTTAGTTAATTGTAATTGGGCTTAATGGCTGGCTGTACCAGAGAGGAATTTTTGCCTGATTTCCATCTTGCTTTGCAAGAATTCCAACTTTATGCCCTCTCAAATTTGGGCTGCTGGGCTGCTTTGCCCAGCTTACTCAGCCTAAAGGACCTGTCTCCAATTATCAGCAATACTGTGCTATGCCTTCTACACCTGAGTCTCTGAGAGGTTGTCAAATAACACCAAACCCTTGTCTCTCCAGTTCCTGCTCAGCAGGAATCCTTTCCACCTCTGGAATAAGGATTTTAAAGTTTTTCTTGGGACTCTTTTGCCCCTTGCCATTGCATAAAGACGAAGTATCATACATTTTCTTCAAGTATATTGAAGTTACAATCAGGATGCCCCCTGAACCCTACTAAATAAAGGATAATTTTGATAGTGACTTCAGCTGGTATAGATGGTCTCAATCCATACTATAAGGGTATTTATGGTACTGAAAGAGCCTTGCTGAAAGAACAAAAAATAACCGTGCTTCAGCTAGCACTCAGCTTGCAATATTAATTAGAGTGATTAGTTCTGCTTTGGCAGTAAAGGTTTAGCTAATCATTCAACCTGTGATGGAATGGCATGGCAGGATGTCACCATGAATGACATTGGCCAGTTAGAGGACTCTGCTGGTGAAATTATTATTAAAGCTGAAAATTCAGCTCTTACACATGGAAAACACTATGTTGTAGGTTGGGCTACAGACAGCACAGGAAATGAAAGGCTACATCCCCAAAAGTTTAATTTTCTGACAAAGCTGCAATAGTGTATGCATACGTGGGTTCCTGTCAACTATGGGTTTGAATTCAGCTCCAAATGTAACCATTGCAAGGCTCAGAAGTCTTTCTTCCAGCTGTCTGACCATTTTTAAATGCTAGAGGGGGGTCAGGAGTAAAACTCCAATCCAAACTGAAGTTAACCCTTTCTGTTAAAATATGGGTGTTCAAAATGAAGTTCAAGTTCACATTCATCTCTAGCTGAATGCTCTACCTCTTCTTCTTGAAAGGAGGGGGACTAATGTATTATGCAATTAAAGAACAGAAAGAAGCCGATGCCTGTGATTATCATTGAAGTTCTGGCTTTTTTCAGGTAACATGCTTGAGGTTTCTGGCTGTGGACAAACCAAATACTTTATTCTATTTCATGTCTCTTTCATCATACATATCACTTCAGTGAGACTATCTTACTACCCAGAAAGCCCAGATGCTACACTGATGGACACCAGCAGATTTGGTAGATTGGCTTCTCAGACACCTCTGAGCTTAGTTTTTGTTATTTTGTATTCACTAACTCCTTGCTTCTCTAGCTACACATCGCAGTGCATGGCTTTCATCACAAGCTTTCTGAGGCTTCTGGCTATAAATAAACACTTCAGTCTTTTGCTGCAAATTGAGTCTTTCACAATTCCAAGGCAATCATTTAGGACTTGCACTCTATGGGGTGCCTCACGCTCTCAGCTGAGGCCTAAAGCATGAGAGATGTTGTGCCCGAACTCTAAAAATGTGAACTCAATTTTGTCAGAGTTTGCCCAAGTAGTCACTGGCCAAAATCCCCCTTCCTTCTGCTGTTATGGGGTTGGTTCAGCACCAGCTGATTGCTGTCCTTTTCCTTAGAGGGCAATATTTCAGAGAGTGCTTCCTATGTGTGTGTATGTCCATATATATCTATATGTACGTGTATAAATATATCTGTTAGAACTTGTTTGGATTCTCTTGGGGTAAATACTGCTAACATTATTTCATAAGCTTGAAGAGTGACTATTTGCCATATGCAAAAAAAATGTTATGACATTGTTTAACAAAGCAAGTAAGAATTTCCATACTGGCCCAAACAAATGCAGGATCCAACCCTGGCCACTATCAGGTGCTTCACAGAAAAATGTAAGGGATGTGACAGTATGTATTTCTGGAATAAACTAGGCAATTATAAAAAATAAAACAAACTTAGCTGCCACAGTTACTAAGTGAATGTTATCCATGCGTTATAAGAATAAAAAGTATGTGTGGAATCAGCCGTTACATGGAAACCCTAAGTGATGTATAGAGTTTGAGGAGGTAGCCATAGTCTTCAGCTCTTTCTAAACTTTCTGCTTCTGATACAGATGTATTACTAGCAACTTCAGTACAGCAACAGGCACTTCACCTGCCTGTCACTAAGAGAATTGCATAGAGTTTGTCTCTGCATGAAGTTCAATTCATGATATAAATAACTATTTACAACCTAAGCTTTTATATATAGGTCTTATAAATCTCGATCTGTTATTCACTTACCTGATTCTGTTTGTGGTTTCTCAAACACACTAGTTACAGCTTTTGTTTTCAGTTTCTGAAAATCTGCAACAGGGATGTTTCTATAAACAAACAATCAGATAACAACATGTGCAATGTATGATCAATTCTAAAACATCTGTGGGTTTATCCACTGTTAGACAGGTATGTTTTAATATCCCTTAAAGGCAAATGAGTGATGAAATGTGGCTTATGTCAGAAGATGGGGTTTCTTCCTGGAGGCTCAGAAATGCCCTACAATCTTGTCTTATTCCCACTGTCTCACGTTTGTGTGACTTCCTGCGAGCTTACAGCTTCACACGAAGATGTGGGTCATGTCTTCCAAGCTTCAGTCTCTCATGTTGCTAGTCAGCACAACTCATGCTGACTTGTCACTGGGCCTGCCTGTCACCCACATGTGAATTGGTGTGTATCTGCCTGGTATCAGCCCTTAATTGCTAACCTACCTTATTTTACACTGCTTACACAGTTCATCATAGCACAATCACACCATCAGCTAGTCAGAAAGTCAATTCAAAGATGAAGTGCAAAATCAGTAAAAGAGGATGATGAAGCGTGAATGTAAGCCTGCTTCTTTGAGTTCTCCACTTTTCCAAATTTCCTGCCCCTTTAGTGAGAGAATGAGAAAGAAAATATGCCAAACAGATCTTTGATTTTTGTTAGAGCTGAAATCACTCTCCTACTGAGTATTTCAGGGCATATGCTGTGAAGAAATAATGCTGCCACAGCTATTGTGTTTTCAGTTATATAATTCTCAGTTTTATGATTTCATAGTGTTTCTCCTTTGGCTAGTAGAGGAGAAAACAAACCAGTGTTCCAGTCAGCAAGTTCCTCCTGGACCTAGATACCCAGACATTCATTGTTGCTGAATATAAATTGTGTTAGAAAAAGCATCTCTAAACTATTTAGAATTAACATTTTTGAATGAATAACTATAAATAACTTGTTTTTACTGAAGAAGTAAAAATGCCAAAACCTATGTGTCTAATTTAAAGAACAAAAACACACAAAGCCTGCAAAGCGTCTTTGTATTTTAATGTTTGGAGGCAATTCTGAGATGAGAATCTGAATTTAATCATGTGACTGAAGAGTTACATCAGTCTACATGATCCCAGCACTAACTTGACTAGCAGACAGATGAAGTTGCAGGTACAGATCGAGAGTCACAAGAAAGAAGACTTGTTTGTCTTAAGGAAAGCAATGCTAGTTACTTTTATTCTTTGACACGTATATTATAAGACTAAAATATGTGGAGAAAGAACATAGCAAATAGCTAATACCAAGTGCTCTTAATTTCTGACTCACTGACATCCAAGTATTTTAAGTGCTCTGCAAACACAAGTAGTTCTAGTTGCAAACTTCATGTGAGGTAGATAGGGTGCATGTACAAATAGGTAATCTGTAGTACAGCAAAATTAAAAGGATTTCTCAATAAGTGAATATATGTTCTTTGAAACAGTGAAAGTTTATTCCAAAAAGCTATTCAGTTTATTAGAAGTTAAGTTAATGATATCTCTGGAAACATTTAGTCACAGTAGAAATACGTTCCTAAGTGATAATTAATTTTGTCCTCATTCTGACCTACTCTTCCCCCTTAGAAATCAATGTCTTGCACTGGAATTGTGGCCTGCTGAATAGCTCTTCCCAATCAACAAAAGACTCTTGAAATTTGTAAGGCTTTTTGAAAATTTCTCCAGTTCCCCTTAGCTGTAATCAGATGTTTCAGCCTTTCTGAAGACACTGGAAGTCTCAGCACAAATGTTAGGTATATTCCTGAATCAATGAATCCCTTCAAAAGCAGGAAGAAAAAAAATCCATTATCATAACCCAAGTATTTTTGGTGAGATAGACTCAGGAATATCAACTCTGTGAAAAGACTGCAGCAGTCCTACCTCCTCCCTTTTCACAGAGGCATGTGTGTCACTGAGAAGATCTGGGCATGGGGCAGAAGAGGGCCCAGGTTCTGCAATGGCTTCAGGTTCAGAAGGGGCTTCACAGCATGGCAGAGGAGGGACAGGGCCACTGTGCCCACAGCTAGGCAAATCCAGTTATCAGTGAGACAAACCGTTAGTACTTCTAACTCCAGCAGACGTTAGCCACACCCTAGGTACCTTACTACTACATTATTAATTTCTGTCCAAACTTTGGACACTTTCGCATATTGGAGACTATGCTGTTTTGCACTTGTTTTATTAAAAGTGCAGATGAAAATCAGTTAGAGCTGCACTCCTGGCACCAAATGAATTTCAGTTAGAAGCTATTACAGTTACCAACCTCAAATAATCCTCATCCCACATGGAATGATATCTCAGTCTGCAATTCACTTTTTAAAACATTATTTGTGTGAATAAGATAAGGAAAAAGAAATCTAATCATCCTAATTTTTATTTCCTTGTTGTAATTTTTAATTGGAGCATCTCTAGTGGATCTTTCTGCTTTACATTACAGCAGAGTAACTTGGCACCTTCAGAGCTGTTAGAAACTTGAAGGTTCAGTCACTGGCAAAGGACTTTCAGACCCATGCTCTCTTTTGCTTACAGAGGTGAGGGAAATTTAAAGAGCCAGAAAGGGAAAAGGGAGGAGGCTGTGATGCAGGGGCAGCTCCTTTACAGCACAGCCTGCTGGAAGTCATGTTATCAATATCAGACTGAACAGCTTCCGTGGTGCTTGGTGCTCATAGGGTCTCTGTCACAGGTGAGATAGAGAATAGCTGTAGGGAACACCACATCACCATTTTTATTTCTTGTCTGACTTAAGTGGCGAAACACCTCGTTTACAGAATAGGACACAGATGTAGAAGGAACAAAAAGGGAGCCAAGCAGCTAATAAGTTTGCTTCCTTTGGAAAGAACCATTTATTCCTGGCAAGTCTCTCCACACTTAAGGTGAAACAGACCATCATTAGTTCTGCTCTGTGCAGCAGTGATAGGAGAAGGGCTCGCAACGTGCAAGGGGATCTGTCTGAGCTGTCCAAGAAAAACTATCCTTCAGGGAGATTTAACATATGAGACTCTGAACAAATATCTTCGGGGTTTGGGAGCAGATTTTCATTTTGCTGGAATGTGGTCATTTCAATATCACTTTATTCCTTTGTTAAACGTGTTACATTCTGTTTAGTTCTTCCTTTTTTTTTCATGTTAGATCAGCTCCTACAACGAGGTTATTCTCCAAATGATGGCATTATGTGACCTGTAGCTATGGATGTCCACATCTAATTATTCAGTTAACAGTGAAATAAATGCGCTTTTTTTTTGCGTAATCTTATTATATACATTTCATACTAATCATCATTCATGGCTTTTCTCAGCCTTGGAGCCCTTCGAGCTACCACAGTTAAGATATACCAACTTCTGGCAGGCCAGGGAGAAGGGTAGCTAACACCTAATTTGTTTGCTTTTGACTCCTGAGCCCAAATGGTTGTTTATGGTTTTGAGAGAAGATACTCTTTGGAACAATCTCAAAGTCATCCTTGTAACATCCTAGCAACCCATTTTAACTACTCCACCACTGTATTCCTATGTTTTGTTGTTATGACTTAGCTTAATGTGGCATTTAAAAAATCATAGTTTGCTTCTATGCTAATACATTTTTGTGAGAGACTATTTTGCAAAGGGCCAAAGCCATGTGAGCAGTAAGATCCTGAAACTATGCTGCTTATTTTGGTGCTTAGCTTTAGGTATTGGCATTTGGCTTAATACACAAAGCGTCTTCAAATACGTTGATGCCTCGGCAGCAATTTTTCTCTCCATAAAATGAACACAAACTGCAGAGGGGGCAATCCCTGACCTTACTGTTATTCAAGCCATATTTTAAGGGCATTACCTGCAGTCTTCTGTCACCTGTCATAGAATTGCATGTTACCACGTCCAAATATTGATATTAGGAGCAGAGAATAGAAAAGGTTGGGTAATTGAACCTCCTTTTCATGCTTTCACCTGTCCAAAAACTATTCTGGCTTTGGGGAAGAAGGAGCAGATATGTCTTCTACAGTGCTTCTGAATGGCTGCTTTGCTCTGGGCTGCAGAATAACAGGCCAATTAGACAAAGTAAGGAAGTTTTGCACTGCAGAGTGTTGGATTGCTTCCCTTTAGGCAAAGTTGGGCAGGAACCAAAATCCTAAGAGCAACATTGGTTTCAGCCCAATTACATTGGCATGTACCTCTTCTGGCTCCACAAGATTCCATTCTTCTGCATAATATTTGCTGTCATTAAAATGGGATTGCTGCTGGAACCAGCTTTGTTGCTTAAAAAGCCACACTTTTGAAGTGTAGTAGCTTTTTGTTGTTCTTTATCAGAATTGCTGGGGAAGTTACCTGTAGCATAAGATTTTAGGGAATTCCCTTTCTTCTTAGAACAGAGCGAGAGAGAGCATCAGTCCTCTCCTAGCATGTCAGAGCCATTCTGTGGGTGCATTAAGGCCTTGACCGATGACAACTAGTGCTAACACTTCCTGAGGCGTTCAGTTAAGAACACAGTCTCACTGGGCTTCCTGTGTTGACTTTTGGAGAAAGATAGGCACCTTTAGAAAATGCATCAGATCATTGGTGGACTGTCAGTCAAGACTGACTCTGTGCAGACATGAGGATTACTACTCACCCTTCTCATGGACTCATTTATAGGCCTAAAGCTAGGCAAGATGAGTCCAGATGTAAGACGTTATTCAGTTATCAACCATGTAAACTCAGCCTGGATGGCAAAATCAAACTGTGATCGCTCTGATTTTTGTACTGTTAGTGACAATAAAGATTCTGTCTGTCAAATTGTTCTTCACCTACACCTATAGGGTGGTTAGAGTAATATAAATCCACTGAAGCTATTGCTAAATGAGATTGCAGAAACATAACCGTATATATAGTATAAATAGAAATATTGTAGTAAATGTCTTGGTGATACATGAGACAGACGAGAATCCGATTTATCTCTCTCCTACTCATGCCAGTTTTGCAGTGCTGTGTAAAAGTAATGAATAGTTATTTTTATGATGAAACTAATCGTTTGTGATACAGAATACACAAAGGAACGGGTCTGCCAAAAAATTGGTAGCTGTCTTACAAAATTAGTTTCATAATAGAGTTGTCCTCTGTTATTTCAGTAGCAAATAATTTTTTTGCTTCACCATTCTACTTAACTTTCTAAGGCCAGCTGAGTTGTACTGCACTTGCAATTATGTCTGAGAAGATGCATACAATTAATGAAGGGGAAAAAAATAAAGTTGCTTTGTTTTCTTCTATAATGTGCTAATATTTATTTGAAAGGTTTCCAGTTCAGTTCTCAGTATATTTCCACAACCTGCACATCTGTATTTGAAAAAATAACTTGAACTATGACATCCTGTTGTACCTAAAATAGACTAGATCACCAAGGGGAAGTGTCATGAAATGACATTTAGAAATAACTATTCTCTGTTCCGTAGCATCGTACCCTGCTGTGTCCTTCATGCCAGTTATTGATCAAATCTTCACTCAATGCAAAAAGCCTCTCTCTGAGCCCAGACTTTAAATGTAATAATAAAGTAGGTCATTGATTAACTGGAAGTATGACAGACAACTCCTCCAGTCAGACCTGATGTACTGTAAAGCTTGGGAGAGGAAAGCACATGATCAATCAGCAATGTGAAAGGAAATAAAACCCACAGTTTTTAGTCTTTTGGGACTACTTCTATCAGCAAAATAGTTAGTAGCAATACCCTCAGCAAGTCAGCAGTTACGCAAATTTAGAAGAGAAACTTTTTGGATTTCCAAAAAGGAAGAAGGAGAAACACAAACATGTAAGATGAAGCTGCTAGAAACTTCACTTACCCAACTAGAGTTCCTAGGGAATTTTTTAGTTTGCAAACAACTAACTTGTATGGGCTACTATTCAATGTTCAGTACATTTAGATATAACAAATATAATTAAGTAATGTATAATTAAGCACTCTTACATGCACTGGTTTCCACTGCACTGTCTTCAGGCAGCACTTCCATAAGTGCCCCTGTCCCCAGGTTGGTTCCCTGGCTGCCCGGGGCCATGCTATCCCGGCCTCCAAGCAAAGCAGCCATGGGCAGGAGAACACTCGTGCCGGTGCACTGCAGGGCAGCTGCAAGTGGTTTAGCTCTGGCAGTGCTGTGCCAGACAGTCCCGCGAGCAGCTCCACCACCCTACGCCCCTCAGTGTCCCAATCTTGCCCACAAGCGGCACAAACATCCTCTGGCTCCATTCGCTAGTGCTCTCACACTTTCCACACAAATGTTGCAATACAAGTAAGCCTTCCATTAACCGCTTTCCACCACCAGTAACTTTCAGGGAAGGATCGGGCTCACACCACAGAGCATTTCCACATCATATCCTCACCGTGGAAAGACTAGTGATGTGACTGTGAGTAGAGCCAGAGCTGCCTTAACCTGACAATGCTGAGTGCTCAGGACTCCTTCTTCCCCCTCTTCTTATTTTTTTTACTCCAGAATTGCTGACCATGTGCCATGACTGGCGCTGTTAGATGTCAAATCTGCCCGACAGTTAGTTCAGAGAGCAGAACACGGTTGGCTCAGCACCGTGCACCATGACACCCAGCAGCTTTTACACACTTGTGTTTGATACAAATTTTTCCTTAGCATGTATAATCTGCAACTGCTGCCACTGCCTCCTCACTGCCTCCCACTTTCCCACTCAGTAAAAGCTAGCTCAACCACTTGAATATTTTTTTTTCAGGCACTAGCACTGCCCACACTCAGTCTACATGAACATATTGGTGTACAAAAAGAGAAAATGAAACAGAACTGACATTTATTTAGTTGTTCCATTTAGATACAGCTATGCTTGATGGACCTTACCACCCACACATCCCTAGCCTTTCTGTCTCGCATGTCTGTGTCTCCGGTGGCCTGTCCATCTCTTTGCCTCTAGCCGCAGTAGCCTGAGCTAAGCAGAGGCTACTTTAAATCAGGTTTAAGGAGGGAAATTGTGCATGTAAATTAACTCTGGTAGCACTGGCTATTTTTGTTTTAAATCAAATTTATGGTCTTTATTTTTTATCAAAATTATATATATATACATACATACACTCAACACATATACATACAGACTTGAAAAATACGGTGGCAGATCCCCCATTCTGTGCTCTGCACTTTTATAGTCATGATATTTGTGCAAACAAACTCAAAGTGATATTAAATACTGCCAAAGTATATTGCCCGCTATCAATGGACAAGCTTAGATTGATTCTGTTACGCTACCTTTTTATTTTTATGAATTTTAGTTATTTTTTATCAAATAGGTAGGAAAATTAAAGAATGCAGAAAAACATTTTAATGTATTTTTGTGTGTGTCTAAGCAACTGTCTTAGGAAAGAAAAGTAATTAATGAAGAACTTTAACTCAGTTTTGCTCTCAAATCATTAATTTTCTTTCTTTCTTTGTCTCTCTTTCTCTCTTTTTGATTTAAAACATAAACACTTGTACCTGATCTTGACATGCAATTCATCAGAGCTTGAAAGTGTAGCAGCAGATCTGTACGGCTGAGCTGAATGTTTGATACCATCAGCAGCTCTTAGCTAGTGATTACCTAAAAGCTACATGCACGAAAGCGAAGTTGCAAATTATACTAAATGAAGCAGCATACTGGAAAATGACCAAGATTACTAAGCATTTTCATCTTAGGAAATCCTGCTGTTGCTAGAATAGAAAAAGTCTTTACTTGTCCCTTTCTAACAGTGACACAGAATACAAGGATGCAGAATGCAGGCACATTTCTTCAGCTGAACTCATTGCAGTCTGTTTAAACAGAGAAGGATATCATAAATGTATTCAGCAATGACTTAAACCAGAAAATCAGCCCTATGTAAAATATGACAGGTCTTGGATCCCAAAGACCTGGACGCGTATCCAGCTCGCCCTGACACACAGCCTGTGTGGGGCAGGGCACAGGCTGACTTTGAGGGAGCTCCCGTTTGCGAGATGCTGGAGGGCTCCCAGGCAGCCTCCCACTCCCGGCTCAAGGGCAGGTGAGATGCAGACCCGGATCATGGCTCTTGCGCACGGCAGAGGGAGTCACTCTTAAGGCAGGTAAGGAGGGAAAGGAGGGGAGTACACCAGTGGTTTTCCCTCCTCTAAGCCTACTCATGGGATTAATCACGAGGTCTCTAGCTCCGCGGGTCTGATGCGACGTTTTCAGGTGTGAGCTTGCGAACTTCAGTTTCCAGGTTTCTTTGGGAAAACTTGGGGTGAAAGAAAATGTAATTCCATATACCTCCTTCAGGCTCTAATGGGCTCTGATGGAGGAGGAATCCTACCTCAAAGGTAACTGAAGAATTATTGTGTTTTATGGCATCAGTTACAGTCAGATCTTCAATCATCTTTGACAAGTCCTTTGTTCTACAGTCTCTTGTCTGGTTGCCAGAATGGATTTCCCCTACTTACAGGAAGTTTGGAAATAAACATCGCAAGAATTACAGAAAGCATAAGATTGAGTGGCTGTTGGAAAGCATAAGAAAATGGGGAATTTGCCTCATTTTTTGATAATTTAAACTCATTTTCACCAATCCACTTTAATTGTAGGGAATATTGAAGAAAGAGCAATGCATTGGAAGGCTGAGTGTTGCTTTCTGCAAAATTTGAAAATGAATTTACTAAAATAGACTACTTTATATTTTTGAATAAAAATAATCTTATAATATACAGAGTATACAGAATATTGTATTTCTGTGGAAAGATCACATGCTGAGAATACATTCTTACAATATAAGTATGTATATGTACATACATGTATGTTACATATATATGTATCTACGATAATCAGTTAGTTCATCTACAGAAACCATTCTCTAGCCTCCACTGTTTACAGACAAAAAGCAGCAATGTCCTACAAGATTTAACTGCAAGTAAAATTTTTGAAGTATTATTGAATATTTTCAATATTATTGAATATTTTTTGAGTAAACTCATTTGAAGTAAAATATTTCTTTCTTTGTGCACATTCTTTTGCAACAGACTAGCTATTAGACACAAACATGTTGTGAACTGTGTGATTTTATTCACAACTACAAGTATTAAGTGCTGAAATCTTTGGGTTGTATGTGAGAAATTAGCAACCCTGAGTGCTTAGTGAGTAAACAGTATTTAGTAAATTTGGTTTTGAGCTTATCTTTGAGGTTGCACTTTAAGACTGGAAGCCCAAATCCAACAACAAGGTGCCTCTGACACTCACAGAATACTTAGCCCTGAGAGCTTCTTGCAAAGTTTTCAAGGGCCCTACGCTCTAGTGCGAGGTGTGCCTAAGACCACGTGTCCTCAGGACACTAGCCCACTCAAATTCAACAAGATTCACAAAGCTGGTGTTTCCTCCATTCGCTATCTTGCAGGCCCAATCCAGTAGACATGTTCTAAGTATGGTTAACCCCTCACAAAGAGTAGCCAGAGGCAGCTGAGAGAGCAATTATACCCTCTTTTACTCAGTGCATAAGAGTTAATATAACATAGAATTCACTGAATAAACAGAAGTTATTATCAAGATTACTAGCACATAGCCATATTGAATAAAGGACAATATTAATTGCCTGAAATACTAAATAGATGATAGATAGTCAACTTACCTAGGAAAGGAATTGATTAGTAAACCAAAATATGATTAGGACTAAAACCTGGAAAGATCCTCCCTTTGAGATTAATGAGGGAAGAAATTCAAAATGCATTTGCTAAACTATTGGAAGAGTGGGAAACAAGAGCTTGTGACTAGAATAAGAGATTAAGCCATTTCTATTTACACACATTTTAGCATATCTGATAGACCCAGATCCTATGCTTTATAACTAGATTAGCTGATGTGACTCTGCATCTGTGTGGCATCACTCTAATAAGTGGGATCCAAATGGATGACTAACTGTAGCAATGGATTTGGTTTCAAGACTGAGGTGTAAGGTGGTCGGCTGGCCAAATAGCTCTGTATATGTATATACCCATGAGCAATCCTATTTCCATTCACTAAATTTTAAGTGCAGCATTATTACTCAATATGAAATTTCCCATAGCTTTTGCAAAACTAAAGAAAAAATAAATACTAGAGCTGCCAAAATTAATATGAGAAGTAGAGACAAAATGTGTTTTCTATGTAGCTGTACAAATTACAGACATTTCAAGGAAAGGATACATTGTATACAAAATGACACTCTGGAACAGAAGGAATATATACTCAACCCAGGAATAAGTTCTTGTGGGAGTCCTTGCTAAAGAGGATTCTACTTTTTTTCACAATCAGGAGGCTTATTGTACTATGCAATTGTATATTTCCCAAAATAATTGAAATAAATCTTTTCCAAAAGTGCATCAAGTGTCAATATTCCCTTTGGTGAAATCCACCCTTTAGACAAGAACTTTTTTTTTTTTTTTCTGGGCATCATTTGAATTCTGTTTAAGCTGGATGTCCTAGTAGAACAGTACCATAAAAAAAGAAGATAAAAAATATATATTTTAGGCATGTAAAGTTCTACAATTAAGACCATTTGTCATGAAATGCTCCTGGAAAATGTGAAATAGCAAGTAAAATGTCTTACTGATCCTACGTGGGTGAAATATATTCCTATTATATCTAAATGGGAAGTCCTCACATTTCTCATAACAAACTATTTTTGTTTTAGAGAAAGATGAAATATAAAGAAGAGTAAACAATTTGACTTTTCTGTTGTAATTAAAAAAAATTAAAGATGAGAAAATGGCAATAGTTTCAGCCTTACAAATGCTCACCTACCTTGCACTCAAATCTTTAAATGAGATGTGGCAACTAAAAGTCTTTCAGAACAAAGCTGACACTATTTTGCTTATTACACATTTGGTGATGTCAGCTAAAAAAACCTCATTTGACATAGCAATTTATTACACACTAGAAATTTTGAGTGATGGAAATAATTAAAATTAGGAGAGAAATAAACTCTTCATGGTTCCATCAAATATTTAGAACTTCACCAGAAAAGTAGAAGTCGCTCAGTTGTCTGTCAGTGTAATGCAACCATGTAAATGACTTTATTCACAACCTGAGGCTATCCTAAATGCTTTTCACATTTGTGTTAGCTTTGCCTAATGAAAAGACCAAAATAAAGAGGGACCTTTTCTTTTAACCTCACATGTTGAGCTAAGAGCACCTACAATGTTTTAGGAAAGTTGGGGCTGTCACTAATGTCATCTAGACAAAAAGCAGGAGGATAGCATTATTTTGTTACCGCAAAATCTTTCTAAATATACCTTGCAGATTCGTATAACTGTAGGATGGTATGTCTGCTGATGACTCATGCTGACTCACCCACCAAGGCAGAATTTATTGAGCCTTCTTCTATACCCACACACAGTGATATGATTTCCAGTCTGAGCGAATTCTTTAAAATGTAGTTTAGCAGGCTTTAACCACAGAGACAGATACACTTCTTCAATGGTTGCCTTAATTTGTATTTATGTCTTATTGAATGTGTGTTCAGATCATGTTTTGCAGAATCCTTTGAAATCAATGTTTTTTAATAATGTGGGTAAGTGCCACTGTACTTTCCAATTACAGAAGTCTTTTTGTAAATGCTACAGGTATACGAAAGCAGTGATAATTTACTGATGCTGGGGACAAAAAGGCCTAATACTTTTTGCTGTAGCTTTAGCAGCAGTATATATGGGCCTCAACTGTGATAAGTCTCTAGGCTTAGGCAATGAATAATTGATAAAAAGACAAATTGGCCTGATTCTGTTTTCATTTTTAAAACTGAAAACCATACATTACTCCACCCAAGTCAACAGAATGGTATAAAACTGTGTCTGAAAGCAATTCTTTAACAGCTACTATGAATATCCTCAGACTGATTTTGCTTTTCATGAAATAAATAGGAATTGTATGACTGACTTGTATGAAAACATGATTGGTCCTATTATTTGTCTCTCTTGGAGTCCTGGTAAAAATCTGATGTGATGTGACACCCTGAAAAGTAATTCTTATTGTTAAAGTACAAGCCGCAGTGACTGAAAAGGAGAATACCAGTGAGGTTCTGTCTTGGAACCAAATACAGACTTCTCTTCGTTCTTGTCGTCTTCCTTGCGGATTCATATTTTTGTTAAATGAGGATTTATGATAGGGAATTCTTTCCCAATCTCACAAAGACTGAGAGAGGGGGAAAAAAAGAAAAAATATTTTGCTTGGACTACTCTTGAATGATTTGCTTTTTAAACTCTTCTGACGAATGACTAAAGAATGTTCAAGCAACAGAAAATGAAATCTGAGCATGTCTTCCCCCAAAAGAACGTGATCAAATGCTTCAGCCAATTGACAAAGGTCTCTAGACTTTTCTCCACCTTTCCCATATTCTGAAAGAACAGCTCATACCCCTAAGCCTCATGCCCCTCACTCTTTCTCTGGGAGTTTATGGCCTTTCTCAAAAGTATGTCAGCTCTGACAGTGTTTTGGGGTTGTGTGCTTATTTTTCTTGCTCCTGCAGCCAGACAGGCACGATTCCTAATCTGTGTGAGGTCGTTTATGATTCTGTCTTCTGATCTCTGTGATTCACTAAATTGCCCCGTCCTCTAAATCTGGAAGTTCTGGATGATTGGACACCTTGTCCCTTGTGGGTTTCTGCTTCAATGGCTTCCTTGTACCCTGGTTATGCAGTCCTTTGTTTTTCTTTTGAAAAACAAAAATCCCAGACTTTAGGTCTTTAGTCACACCTTCCTGACTGCATTGTTGCTCACACAGGCTTTTCCTGATAATTTTTCATGAGAACTCAAAAGCTTTTGTTTTTCTGGTTTGAGTTAAATGTGCTTGAAAAAGAGTATAACTTCTTCTTTTCAGTACTGTAACCCTAAGCAGCCATTAAGACTCTGTATGTAACTGAGAATGATACAAGGAAAACTGCAGTTGTATGGCAAGGTTTGAACAGAAGTTGAAATATGTGGTTCTGCATTAATCCCTTTATGTTCTGCCTGTTAATTCCTGCATGTTCCTCCTCTTGCTGTTGTGCTGCCAGTCACAGTCTACATTTTATCTGACACCATCCACAATTACTATCAAATAGTCATGTACAAAGGACTCCACTCGGATGAACTTCTGTCAGATGCTCTGCAGTAGAGATGCCCGTTTTTGAGACTCTACATCTTTCTCTCACAACAGGAGAGGGCCATATACTGTGGTCCATCCTTTGCTGCAGGACACGAGAATTTCCTGCAAGTGCCAGAATTACTGAATAGATACAATAGGTTGCCTGCAATGCGTCCTGCGCTGAACAGGTGAGTGCCTGAGAAATATAGCAGCTGAGAACAAATCACTATTACCAAGTAATTCCTACAGCTCACTGTTGGTCTCACTCTTTTCACAGACCTGTGCAGAGAGAAGAGTGAGTACTGGCTTAATTGTTCTGACAGCAGCTCATTTCTAAAAGCCCTTTTTCTCAAGGGGCCCTCATCCTTCCCCTGTTTTACTGGTGGATAGGGAAAGGGCCTCTGGAAAGAAATGGTGGTAAGAAGTAGGCCACTGACACTACCAGAGCAAGTCATTTTGCCTACAGCCTATTCCAGAGGGCCACAGAATAAATAAACCTAGAAGTCATAGCAGCTGTAGACTGAGTGCCCCTGCTCTTTTCAATGTTTCTGCAAATGCCACAACTTCCTTTCTTTTATCCTTATTTGCAAAAAAATACAACTGATATTGTAATTGTGATGTGGTAGCAATTGAAAAAAATAACACATTTTCTTAACAAGTGAAAATTCCCAAGCCCCATATAACAATGAAAATAAGTGGTTTATGATCAGTTTCAGCTAACATTGGCCTATCTTAGATAAATATATACCACCCTGAAACCTATATCCAAAGGTGCCCATCTATCTGAATATACTGACACTGAGGTTTTCTTTATAGCTGACACTCTGCTGGTATTCTGTTTTAAGTATCCTGTTGTGATACGACAGTGCCAGCAGTCTGTTTGGAAATGCCCACTGAGTATTTACCTTTGCACTTACTATACTTCAGTTGTGGAGCTTCTCTTAACTTTTTCAAACACTTCATTAAAACGTTGAACCTGTTACCATTGAACAGGTTTGCACAGTGGTGTTCTTAAGGGTCTGTTTTCATTCCTTCTTTCCAAGCTCTGAGCGTTCTGCTGTTCTCACGGCCTTTTGCAATGGAAAGTAACATATGCACTTCTTGAATCTTCTTCTAGATGGAAGACATTCACTTGCCTTATGCTGGCTGTCCCGCACTGTGCTGTTCCCTGCGGTGCTCTCGCTGTACTGTCCTGGAGTTCCCTGTGTCCTGCTGCCTTCAGTCCCTTCCCTGCAATACGTTGTGTCCTCTGTCATGCCAGAGCACTGTGTAACCTCCAAAAGATTTAATCTGAGCTGGGTAACTGCAACCATCCAATCTCATGGGATCTATAAATGCCTGACTGAACAGACTTTTCTCCACAACCTAACACTGGCTCTTGCTATTTGTGAAGAAACACCTTGGTTTTCCAAATTTTTCCCAAGTTGTGGGTATCCTAAAGGTTTGCGTGCCAAATCATTTATTTGGACTTATTGCTTCCACAGAAAAAAATGTGTCTCATGCTTGCCATATTTACCTAACGTCACTATTATTAGGCAAATCCAAACAAGAAAAAAAGGATTATACTAGGAAAACAAGGGTTAAGTACCTGATTACAAAATGGAAACAAACACAACAAACACACAAACAAAAAGCATAGAAACAAGAAAATATGATTTCAAAATGTACCTAGCATCTCTTATTCTGGTGGTCGCTTAAGATTTCTCTGAGGCGTATCTTGCCTCTGGGAGCCAAGAAGAGAGTATAACAGCACTTCAGGCTGTACTTCTCTTGGGACTTCTTCCCTCATTGCAAGGGAGGATAAACTTCAGAACATTTCTTTGGACTATTCCCTTCCCTTGCTTCCTTCAATTTAGAAAAAGTTTTAATATATTTTACGGTAGTTTTGATTTAACCTGAGCTATTTATATGAATGCAAATGAAATCTGTTTAAGCTTGTCTATAACTGAATCATCTCTGGTACGCAATGATCCTTTGACACACAGATTTCCAAATTTAGATTTACCTTCCTGCTCAGAGTCAGTTGAATTATAATTTGATCTGGGTCTTCATTTCCCAGACAACGTAAATTCTATTATGAAACATTTTTTCATGGCTTTTTAAAATCTTATAAATTATATACAATAAAAATATCAAATGTATATCAGTTCCTAGCCTCACAGCTGGCAAAAAACGGATGGCTTTTTATAGAGTTCAGACATGAGATGCCACTAATACAGATGATGAGTTTAAGATTTGGAGCACTTTTTTCAAATAATTTTCCTTTCTCTTATTTCCTCACTTTATCATTTTTAGGGGCTTTACACTATCACAGTAACTTCTGACTCTAATTCTCTTACCCAGAGTTAATTATAGATATCCCAGAAGTTTCTCTCAGAGTTGTCTTTTGATCCTGACTAGGCTAATCAGAGATCTTTTGGGTCCCTTTCACTTCCAGATAATACTGCTTTTAAAATGTCAAGTCTTGTCATTAGCACATCTTCCTTGCACCAAGAACATGTTGCTTTTGTTTCACGTTTGTACTGCAGAGTGTAAAATTCAGGAAACTGATAGTGCCCATTTTTCCTGAGCTGAACATACATATTTAAAAACCAATGATGTCCTCTTGTCACTAGCTTCAGATTCTCTTTGAAATTAGCACATATTTTCTAATTATTTAAAATACACTTATTTAGTTGGGTAACAGATAGCCTGTTAAAAAGGTATGCTTTATATATTTCACCAACATAGTTGTTCTCTTATTGTTGCAAAGGCATCTTTGCAGTATCTTTATTAGCAGCTCTTTCCTGGAGTGTGGAAATGGAGCTCATACTGTTAAATGTTCAGAGAAACAACATGCCTATTTTTTATTTTATATGTTTTCTGTTTGATAACTTAAAATACTAATTTATTTCTGTGTTTCAAAAACACCATGTGATTTTATTCCTGTGGGGGATCAATCCTCTACTTCTTACATGGATTGTACTTTCACTGACCCTATGGCACTACAACTTGAGCAGAGCTGAACCCATAGACGCCGATCTTGATGCTTGTTTCCCTTTGCTAAAACAGGAGGAAGTCAGAGCACTCAGCACCTCAAAGGAAGTACACAGCATGTTTAATGTTGAGACTCTTGTTATGGTTGGCATATTTTGAACATCTTATTTTCTTTGATACAGCTGTACAGTAAAGTGTGAACATTCTCTTAAAGCTGCAATCTGATCTTACTGAGCTTTAAGTGCAGCAAAGGGCAGCAGACGTTCTCTTAAGCAACAACACGAACAGCAGGAGTTCTGGAAATTGTAGTGGCAACAGCAGCCTCTGTTGTGACAGGTCTCTTGCAGGTCACCATAGTGAGAATGTATCTCAGTGGATTTTTTTTTTGTCCAGACACTACTACAATTTCTAGAAGCCAGAAGAATAGCTTATATAAATCAATACCCTTGTCATGAATAATCTTCATGCAGATATGCTAGTAAGAAATATGCACATTTTCTCTTTGAGCAAAGATTTAATAACTAGATGAAGTGAAGAAAGAGTTAACAGTACTTTCAGAACTAAATATAGCATATTTACCTTAAAGCAGTTATCCTTTCTGTTAGTATATAATTGAAAAAAATCCGCTGTTAATTGAAAAAAACTTCTTGGATAAATAACAACATGCAGTCTGACCTACATTCTGCTCTGCTTTTCTTTGTGAATAGAAAATTCATTATAGCATCACAATTTTTTTATCATTAAAATTTTAAACTTTGAACTGCTAGTACTGCAGTAACCTATCTGGGTTTAGCACGCAGAAGGTTAAACTCTCAGCTCAGATCTCAAAATTAAAAGGGACACAATATGACAAAGTTTCTGACATGGGCCACTTAGATGGCCAGGGATAGCACCTATTAAACCATCTTACAGAAACTCAGAAAAAGAAGAAGGAACCCTATTCTGTAGCAATGATCTAGGGAGGGCCTCTATTTAGATTGGGCATTATCCTTCTGGCCAGCCATGCTTATTAGCTTTATTTCCCAGCAGTCTGGCGTGCAGCCTGTCATTCTTCCCAGATAGGTTTGCTATTGGCGATTCTCTTGAACTGAGTCGACACCAATTGTTTCTATTAGGAAGTTCCCAACCAGTCATGTCTGCAGCTTTGGCCTGCTGGGCCACTTTTTCCGGGTTGTGCACCACTGGGCCTGGATACCAGAGAGCAGGGCTCAGACGTCAGAAGATGTTATTAGAGAAACAGAGGCCCTTCCCTTGCTGCAGGCTTGCTTTTCTTTGTGTGTTTGTTTTCCTGCCACCTTTCCTTTCTACTTTTGAAATTAACTTCTTAAAACCTGTATTCATCAGTTGTATGAATCTATAAATTACTCAACAGCCCCTGCTGCAATTCAGTTCTTGAGGAAAATGTTCAGTGACCTAGTGGATACACATGGAGTTTCTGTCAGGAAAGGAATTTTTTTCCAAGTCTTTTCCAAAAAACTTCTCAAGACCAGCTTTTCTCATCATTAATGTTTCAAGTGTTAGTTAGGGCAACCCTTCACACTGTGCACAGTTTGGTTGCTTGTGTTTTTCCCCTCAGCATGATTATGACTCATGTTCCTTGCAGTTTAACAGCTAGGCTGATAACAGAATGCCCTCAACAAAAATGTCCTCAAATAATACAAAACACACATATACATCACATTGCTTATGCCTGATGTGTTGCCCCATTCTAGGCAGCCTTTCTTACCCTTTGGTAGATGAGAACTGAGCATGTTGCAACCCGCCATGGGCCCACCTCTTGCTGCAGTTCTCAAGCTGTTCTCTGTCAAAGATAGGGAGAACTAGGGAGCAAATGGAAATGTGGGAAAGTATTTTTAAAATGTCACGGATTTTATGAAGTGGTCCTTTCCACTTTCCAAGGCAACTACTTCTCACCAGTTATAGTAAAGAAGGATAAAATAGTAAATTAATGGGAGTGATGATTCCTTATAAATTAGGAGAATATTGCAGAGGTTAGATAGGAAGCTGCTCGCTCATTGTCATTTGATTTCTATTATAAACATTTTTAGGATGGAAGTATAAATGGGCTGGAAAAGGTAGCAATGGAATTACATAGACAAATATCTAAGGTAAAAGCTGCACATTTTGATGATAAACTTCAGATTTTGAAGTTTTTCCTTTTGAACTTCATGCTTTTTTTTTGAATTTTCATTAGAATGGTCACTACTATATAACACCATATCTATACAGTTGAACAATGTTTGAAAATTGAGAGGATATTGCAACCAGAAGTGTATATTGCTAAAAACCAGCTTGCTAACCAAACTTGATTGATTTCTTTGATAACATAAGCTTAATGGATGATAAGAACATAAGTACATTATATTTGATTGTGGTTAAGCTTTTGAGCTCTCTCAAAGCATTTTAAGTTCTCTTTAAAAGCTTCACTCGAAGGGTAGAAAAAATAATCCAAAATCCAGATACTCAGTGAAGAAGAAACCAGGGCAATAGTAATGATGAAGGCACATAAGAGATGGTAGGTGAGAGTAATCTAATCAAAAATTTGTATTCTAACATCATAGTAAAAAGTTTAACAAGATTTTAGACTACAAAAAGAGCCACATCTCAGAGCAAAAAGGTAACATTGTTAAAATTTCTATCTATGTCCCATGCTACCTGCAATACTGCATTCGGTTTTGAGCTTCGCAATAGCAAAAAGGAAAAGTATGGACATAGTACAAGTGATTGAGTTACCAAGCCAACTAATTGCTTATCAGGTAGGATGCTATAGCAGAAGATAATAGCTTAAACTAACACATTTTACTTCAGCACTTGGACAAGCTGAGAGAGCATATACATAGGTAGTTATTACAGCTTGTCTGTGGAGTAGTAACTTATTAAGCCATGCTAAGTCATGGCTTAATTATAAACTGGCTTGACAACTTGTGGCTGTCTGTCCCTACCCAATTTAACAGCGTGGCCAAAGCTCAAATGAAGGCAGCAGAAGTAATCATGGTACATCAACCCCTTTACATCTCAAAGCCAGCTCATGGCTGCCTGTGTGGAACTCTAAATAAGTACCTCTGCACTGCCAATTATTAAGTGCCTGTGTGAAGGCACTTAACCTGTTGCCCAGACATGTTTGAGATTACATTTGCCATTTCAATGCTGAAACTCAATGGCATTTCATATCACACTGTGATCAACCAGAATATTCTGTCCTTCTCAGTCTTTTAGAAGTGATGAGCACAAAGTTCCTAAAGGAAATTTTTGATATTACTCCCCAAAGACCTTGCTTTTACACTCTTGAATTTAACTGCATTTCCATTTCTCCATCAGTTTGAGTGTGTATAGTTTCCCAGTTCTCTTTACTGTTGGTATGTCCTAGCACTGGGTCATTAACACGTTTATTTCCCACCACCTTTTTGTATCAATATCATTAATGAAAATATCTAGTAAGTTTAACCCCCAAACTGATCTTTGAAGATTTCTAAAAAAAACCCCCAACATCTTTAGTCAGATACTTCACCTCTGATCATTATATTTTGTCCTATCCTCCATAGATACTCCATCATCTACATTAGTCTCTGATACTATTCTCCCTGCTAATCTCCATCAGTTCTTCCTTTATCTAGCAGGTGAATGATATTTTCAAAGAAACCTAGTCTGGTAGGCTCCATCTTTTGTAAAGAAATGTTATGCTTTATCATTTCCTGTTATACTTATTTAAAAATTTTTCTATGAGACAAGTGATTTCCTTGGACACTCTTTTTTGACTTCTGGAATGGACATTATCTATCCATTCCTTCTGCCTAGAGCCTGTAGTCTACGGTTTACTTTCATCTTAAATTTCCTTTCTCTCCTAGCTATTAGCCATCCTACCTTCTAACCCCATGTTCAGCATCATCATTTTATTGAAAATTGAGGCAAAATATTCATTTAGTTTTAGAGTGCAGTGTAGACTATCTCTAATCCCTGCTCCTTCCTCACTGGAAAGCAACATCACTTTTCTTATAAGATTATGTATACAACTCAATAATATTGTGTTGTTTTTTCAAATATCATCTAGAAGGTCTAAATTAGCCTGATTTTCCAGCCAAATTCTCCCTTCTTTCTTACATTTACTGATGTTGAAGACTTCTCCTTCTTGAACAACCAGAGCTTTTTTTTCTGTTTTGTTATATTCTCTCTGCTTATAATTCTTACCTCTTTGTTGAAACCACTGCTCTTCCAATTATGCCTTGAAGACCCTTCCTATAAACCTTTTTGCCTTGTTTGAGATGCAGAATCCCAATGGAATTATCAAGTTAGATTTAAAGAACTTAGGGCTTCTTCCACATTCAAATTTCTGACTTCTTTATACCACCTGATTTTATTGCCAGGTACCTTCATTTATCAAAGTTTGCCCTTCTGAAATTGAGAATCATAGTGGCTGTTCTGCTTTCTTTGACCCCTACCTTTAATTAACCAACTTGTAATCACCTACTCCAGGATTATTATCTATGCTCAGCCATTTTAGGGCATACTCTTGAACTGTAAAACTAACTTTACTTCTTATGTAGCTTCACTTTACTTCAGTGACAGTTTGGAGGAGAAATCTATTGACTATCTCATCCAGGAATGTCTGGCCTCAACTATGAGTAACATGTATTCCCAAAACTATTAACGGGGAAGTTAAAATCTCGCTGACTGATTCTTTGTATCTCAGCAGTACTATTTCTTTAATAACATGGAGGTTTCTAGACACGGCCAAAACTTTCAGCCAGGGTCTATGACAATCTCACAGCCCTTATCCTCTTAAGAAAATCTGTAACCATCTTTCCCCAAAATAATTTGGAACAAAATTAAGTGCTGTTTATCCCCTATGCTTTATTTGCAGAGCATCACTTCATTGACATAGAATGTTACTATCCATCTTTCTTTTTATTTCTATGTTTTGTAAGCAGAAAATTCCCCTTAATATCTGTGCTCCAGTTAGGAACTCCATGATGTTTATGTTATCATAAGGATGGTGTCCTGAACTCTTTTGTGAAATCCCTCCAATTTGGAGCACAAAATGCTGGAAATGGTATATCCACATTTCATTTGTGTCTTTTTGGCATATTGATATTACCTGGCTTTTGTCTTTGTCAGTATCTGTACCTTTTTCTTTGCTATCCGTCTCACGGTCTTCCCATTCTCTATTGCTGTAGTAGCATTTAATTGAATCTTACTCTTGTTGAGCAAAAGCAAGGCCAAATGTTACATAAATCTTTCCAAACTTTCTCTACTCATTTCTTAATATTAAGACAACCTTATTATCTTGTGGTGATTTCCTTCCTCTCTTCACAGATGGTGTAATCTAGAAGGGTACCCAGGGAACTGGTGAAGAACTTAACTACTGTTTTTTAGTGAATTAATTTCCATGGAAAGTTACTCAGCTGAGAATGAAAGAGCTTGTTTTCTTTGCAGATGAAGAATATTCATATGCCATCAGTATTCTCAGTGTCTAAAAATGCTGTCTTGTGAAACTGGAGCAGTTGCTGATTGTGGTCAAACCAGTGCGGGGAGCCAGTTAACACACCAGACTGATACATGTTTCAGACACAAAGTTAACTTTTTTAAAGTTCAAAAAAAAAAAAAGGTAAAAGTTGAGATAACAATGTAAAAATGCTGTCAGCTTGAGTAACTTCCTGGAATTACTGATATTTTGTCAAGATCTGTTTTACAGCTCATTGGTTTGAGCATAAAGTAAATTTAATTCTTGAGAAGGTCCATCAACAACTACTACGAAACAGAAACTTCTGTTCATCAATAACAGCAGAATACGAAAAACTGGGAATTTTAAAAACTTTGTATATGAGAACTCACTTTCATTCCTGTAAACTGCAGTATCAAATAGTTGTTGTTTGCGAATTACCTGCATCCTATACAAACTATTTCCATTTTTTGATTCAGTTAACATATCTATAGTTCATAGTTATTTTCATCACCAATCTGATGGACACTGTATGTGTTTAAATATGTGTACACTTTCAGGCATGCACATATTACTGTTGAGCCAATATACATAGTCTCACAGACAAATATCTTGCTTTAGTAACCTTAAATGAAGCTTAACTGGGGTCAACCACAAAATCCCTAGATTAGCCATTAACTGCCCATTGCCACATACAACCATGATTTCACCTACTTATTACTTCACTCACAGCCCCTGCTGCCACTGTGATACTTGCCTCTTGCCACACACACCTCTTGAGCAATGAGAGCATTTAGTTTTAGCCCACATAAACTAGCTAGATATTCACATTTTCTAGTGATTAGAAACATGCTGTTTATGCTGGGTCAATAATTCATGTGCATGGTGTAGATTTTTAGTTAATCTCTAATATTTATGCATGTCATGTTTGAGAAGCGTTAGGGGATGTGATTTATTACATTAGAATTAATGTAGGGTAGAATTTATTATTTTGAGAAGCCAATTCTGTAAAGTTCCTGCTGGTATTGAGGTGATGTAATGAGTCACCTGAATGATGTGAAATGAAGTATCATGTACTTCATTTTTTTAAAACGCTAATATAAATGTTGATATAAATGTGTTGATTACAAAATGTTCAGCTGGAGCTGAAAGCAAAACGAAGTGGATAAGAACAAAGGTGTTGGATATAGAAGTAAGCAAAAAAGCACGGTTAGAACGTTTGAATGACAATTGAAAAATTAACTTGTGATGTCCTTGGATATTTTTGTGCATTTTTGCTTTAGTAGTCACTGTGGGAGGAATGGATGCTACAGGAAATTAGATGGTGTCAGTTGCAGCTGAGTATACCTTGGTCATAATGGGCAGAGTTATCTAACGCTGCCTATGGTGTCTTCCTGGCAGGCAGCCAAGAAGTAAAGTGGAGAGTGCAGAGACCTGGTACAATTATAGTCCAGTTCTGTGCCTGCTAAAATCAGTGCAAGATTTACCACTATCTTCAGGAATGGCAGGCTCTCCTAAAATTCCTGGTGATTCACTTGAAATAAAAACTGCACTATTTCAAAATGCAGACCAAGAATTATCTAGGTTGAATGAATTTTACATTTGCCAATTAGAAGACAGAGCAATTTTTAGCCAGATGTGTCATCACTTTAATAATACATGAATTGCATTTAAAGGACTACTAGAACCAAACCTGAGGAAAGGCAAATTAGGACTAGTTTGATACATAAATGTATCTTGAGTCGCAGATCATGTGGACGCTGCTAAAGTGAACCAGGTTGATTGGCAGCTGTGTCTGGGCACTCAAATTAGCTTGTCCATGAACAAGCTTTCTGTAGCAGAGGGCTAACTGCAGTCTTAGTGTTCTGACCATTTCTGAACTTGCTCATGAGTGTCTGCTTGTGCTGGAGCAATCTAGGTTTCATTCTCAATCAACTCCATCAGCTGGCAGAGAGCTGTGGGAAGCAACACTATGACACTGGAGTGACCTTTCCCATCTTCTCATTGCATAGTAGATGCACTTGAAACCACAGAAAGCAAAGCTTGGGCTCTAGCTTACAGCTGCAGTTGCATCAGTTAGCTTAGCTCAAAGAGTCTCCAGAGCTCTGTGCAATGATTTTTTTAATGTGAATGTTGGTGATGGTGATGATGACAGCACTAAGGCTAAAAGCTGCGTAATATTCTCTGTACTGTGGACATAACCCTGGAGTAGAGAGTCTGGAAAAATAATCCCAGAGTGTGCCTATGTGGAAGAGTGGGAGAGAATGCTGACTCCAGAATGAAATGTTCCTGCCTTTTCCAGAGCCTGCTCATTTGCAAATGCTCCGGAAAAGCTGGATGGATAAATAAAAATGCTGTATAATCTGTGCTTCGTCCTATGATCTCAAGTCCTGCAAAAGTGTGCTGCTGTATATAACATGGAGGGAGGAGATGCTTCAATGTAAAGGGACAAGGCAATCAGTAGACAGCACTCTGAAGGAATTTTTACGCCATTGGTACAGACAGTACAATCGAGGCACTCACAAACATAACATGAAGACATCTCAACTCTGTCATTAAGCTTACCAGGAAAGAGTTTATTGTGTAACCTCAGGCAGCAGCCCCTGCCCATTGGGAAGCCCAGCCGAAGGGGTGATGGGTTGAGAGAGGTGGGAAGAGGGGACTGTACGGCATCAGGCAGAATTTCATGTGCCTTCCTGCAAAAGCGCTTGGGATGTGTTTTGTTTGGGGGTGAGAAAGACGTTAAGGGTAGGCAAGCCCATACAGGGCCTCTAGTGCGGCACTGCCTCCGCGGGGAAGCCGGGGTGCCGGAGGGGACGGTTTGGAACGTTAACTACGCCTAATGGACGCCCGCTCCTAATCGGCGCCACTTTTCAAGCGCGACGCCAGCCACCCCGGCGCAGTGCTTGGGCCCCCCCGCCGAGCCCGCGCACCCCGGTGCTGCGAGGGGAACGGCCGGCGGCCCCTGGGGAGCCTCCCTCGGGCCCCCGAGCAACGCAAGCCCCCTAAGCGTTATTCTTTATTATGTGACAACGGCAGCACCTCAGGGCGGATCGCCGGCCGCGGCCGCCCACACCCCTCGCGCGCCCGTTGCCCGCGCCCCCCTCGGCGCGCGAGGCGCAACGGCTCCGACGGGCGGGCCCGCGCCTCCACCCCGCGGGAGCGGGGGCCCGGCCTTCGCGCTTTCTGATTGGCTGGTGGTGATGTCATCGCCGAGAACATACGGGTACTGCCCCCGCCCCCCTAAGCCGCCGGGAAAGGCCGCTCGCCCTTTCCCCTTTCCCACCCGCCGCGTGGCCAATCGCCGCGCGGAGCGGCGCGAGGGCAGGGCAGCGCTCTGTGGCTCTCCCCGAGCCTGTCCGCCCTTCCCGAGCGCCGACCGTCCCCGCTTAACTGGCAGGGCCGACGGCCAATCAGAGGAGGGCGCCTCCGCCCCGCCTGACTGACGCGCCTCTCGCGAAGAGGCGGCCGGGGCGAGAGAGGCTCTGAGACTGACAGCACTGAGAGCCAACGGCCTGCGGGCGACCCGTGCTGGAAGAGAAAGGACGTGGTGATGGGGAGGGCGGCGGGTGGGGCCAGGGCTGCCACTAACAGAACCGCTCGTCAATCCCGGCCAAGCTACGAGGCCGGATCAGAGAAGGGCGGAGGGAGAGAGCCTCTGTGCGCGACCTCCTTGATTAACAAGGGCCGCAGCCAATAGTTACCAAAGCCGAGGCCAGATGTCCAATCAGGGACAGCTCCTGGGCGGGGCTGGCGGGTGAGCGGCGAATGGATTCACCAATGAGGCCGCGTCAGGGTAGCGCGAGCGGGGATGGCGGCCAAAGGCCACCGGGGGAGGCGGGACCGAGTGAGCGATGGCGCCGCCAGCCAGTAGGCGGGGAGCGACGCGGGCCGGCCGGGCCGGGAAGGGCCGTTGAGCGGCGGGGGGCGGGGCCATGGGCGGGGCCCTCCCGCCCCCCCGGGACATTCTGACGTGGGCGGCGGAGGGCGGGCCCAGCGGCGGCCTTTGGGACGGGGGCTCCCAACATGTCGGCGCTGCTGGCGGCGCTCGGAGTGCGCGAGCGGGCGGCGACTGCGGCCGGCGGCGGCCAGCGCGGGGCGGCCCACGCGTGAGGCCGAGCCAGGCCCACCCTCACCCGGGCCGGGCCGCCTGGGGCCGCGACGCCGGGGGACGCAGGCGCTCGTCCGCCGACAGGTAGAGGTGTCAGGGCCGGCTGCGGGACGTGTTTGCGGCGGGGCCGGGCCCGGGGCCGGGCGTGGGGGAGGCGGAGGCGGCCGCTGGGCCGGGCCGGGCGCTCAGCGAGTGGGCAAGGCCTGCGCGTGTGCGCTGGGAAGTGGGAGGAAGGCAGCGCCGGCCTGCTCGCGTGGGGCTGGCGGGGAGGCGGGCAAGGCCTGCTGCGTGCGTGTCTGTGGGAAACGGGGAGGCGCCGCGCAGGCCTGGCCGCCGCTCTCCCGTGCCGGGGCGGGGGGGGGAGCTGCGGGCCGCGCTGGGGGGCCCCCGGCGCCGCGGCAGGGGAGGGGGGGGCGGCCGGGGCGGGGAGCGAAGCGTGCTGGTGGGGCCGGTGGGCCCGCCCCGGGCTGCGCGCCAGGGTGGGGCGGGCCGAGGCGGGGCAGGGGCGGCCGGCGGGCTGGGCCCGGGAGGTAGCTGCGCGGGGGGACGGCGGGCGGCCGGCGGGCCGGGCCTGCGCACGTGCAGTGGCCGGGGCCGGGGGAGTGGCGGGCCGCGGGCCGGCGAGGCCTGGCGCTTGCCGGTGGAACGGGGTGGCGGGAGGCGAGTGAGGCCCTCGTGTTGGAGGCAGAAGTTGTTGTTCGGCCTGGGTGCTTGTGACTAGCCGGTGGTGGGGAGGGAGTGAAGTGACAGACAAACGGGCAGTGCTCTTGCGTGTTTATTGTGGAAAGGGAAAGAAGTTAAAGGCAGGCCTTTCTTGCCGGTTGGTGGCTGCCGAATTTGCTGACTCTGTGTATAAATGTGGATGTGTTCTTACTACGATTTGTAGCTAGTCAAAGGGTGGGAATAATTCTGATGGCCTGGAGATAGCTGGATGAATCTGCCTGGTTTATATTGTGTAATGTAGTAGGTTGAGCAGTATGTTTACAGGTATGTTCAAATTGTGGGGATGCAGATGGTGGGTGAGATCACATATATTAAGGAATAGTGGTAAAATGGAGTCTTATGGGTTTAGGAGTGATAGGTGGACAAGCTTGTGTATATTTTGAGAAATAAGGTGATAAGCTGGTTGGCTTGTAAGTGTTGTGGAGGAGGGAGGCTCTGGGTGGTAAGCTTACATACAGCTTACAGGCACTGTGGCAACAGGTTGCTACAAGGTTTTGAACTTGTTTTGTTTAGTGGCCAGTGTGGTCACGCATAACGTGTGAGACCTTCATGTGTAATAGGAGATGGTGTGTGGACACAAAGGCATGCATGTTCTCACTGCATGTAACTTGGTTTGTCTGGCACTTGTATTGAGGGTTGAAAAGGATGCCTGGCTGTCACCAGCTGAGTGAGCCTGTTTCTTGTGTGTTGAGATGGGCTATGGCAGCAACTGGAAACATGAGAAGAGCTGCAAATTGTTGTCTCTGCAATAAAATTGAAAACCTGGATATTTGTTGTTTAGGCTATGGAATGCAAATTAGAAAACTTTTAGCAAATGGTGCATGTTGGGGACATGGTAGTGCTGTTTGTAGGTATCTATCCTGTTGACAGGTTATGTCAGGCAGTGTAAACTCTATAAGGACATTAATGCACTCTTGTGGGTAAATTAACATGGATTGTGAGGGGCCTTGGGTATTGACTGAGAGGGAGAAAGGAACAGTGGGATCTTTGAAAGGTTTGTGTAGGTTTGGAAAAGGGGGGGAAGTAGGATGAGTTTGTGGGGTTTATGCATGTACAAGGTGAAGATTATGTTAAGCTATATATGCATACATGTATCAGGGGAATGGTATTTGTGCAAAAGGGAAACTGGAGTTTTTATATTGCTGAGTTAGTGGGAACTCCAGTCTGTGTATGGAGAGAGGAGGCAGGCTGTTTTGCTGAGGATATGAAAAGCTGAAATGGTGTAGAGGAGGGGCAGTCAGCAGAGCAGGGGGTTCCAGATGTGTCCTGAGACTTAGTTTCCAGTAAGTGGCCATTGAGCAGCTAGGGACTGAGGGAATTCTTTTGCTCCCTTTAGTGTGGAGAGAAATATTTCATAGTTGTGATAGCCTGTGGAAACCAAAACAATTAATGAAAATGACAGTGTTTATGACTGTTATGAATATTATCAGATTAAGGGCTACAGAATAGTCAAGGGATTGCTGTTAAAAGCTCTTTTGTTTGTTTTGTTTGTTCCACTGGGAAAATTGTCCATTAACTTCAAGTGTAAACTTTTGCTGAAACTAGCATGGTGTTGACAGATCACCAGCTAATCAAAAGCACACCATTTAGTGTAGACAAGCCCTGTGTATGTGTCTAGTGAGCTCAGGAGCTAGAATGTGCCTGTGCTTGTGCATGATATATTTTAACACTTTAACTGAGTGCATGTGTTCAGAAGGTACAAAATTGTCTGCACTGGGCGTATGGTTGTGTTTGAAAGAGAGTGGCTACATAAATGTTTGAGGGCCAGAGGTCTGTGAAAAGATGATCTGCGTGGAGTGGAAGGCTGGTTGGCTCATCTGGAAACGAGGAAAAATTGCATGTGTGTATACCATGGTCTGTGGGTTTGGGATGTTATGTATTACTTGTTTACACAGCCTCTCCTCTCTTGTTCTGTACAGATATGTAGAAGAAGGTAATGGTGTGGGATATCTGGTTTAACTAAAGAACATAACATCAAGATGTGGGGATACTGAATTAATGTAGTATAGAGAGGTCTGTATATAGCACACGACTTTTTTTGTGAGATAGTTTGAAGGAGGCCTTATGTGTTTGAAGGATAAGCTTGGAAAACTCACTTGTGGGAAGTTGGGTGTTAGTAGGTCAGAGACACCTGTAGTAGCTGCAGAGGACAAAGGGAATGTGGTGACAGTGAGGGAGGGAGGTATTTGTGACTTTTTTTTTTTTAAAGAGCAAAGTTGTTGAAAGCAGTGCATAGAACCCATTTCTCACGTATTGCAGAAGCTGGATGGTGGTCAGTTTAACCAGGTAGGGAGCTATAGAAAGAGAATAGTAGTCTCATAGTAGTTACCCTGCATTACTGAATTCCCTCCTTGTCTCTGTTGTGGAATTACTATTGGAACTTCTCCATAGATAATCACTGCATGCTTCTTACTTTTCTTACTAAAGTTGAGACCCTGGCTTGCAACACGTACAGACCAAACGCAGTTGAAATTGAAGGTTGTGAGAAGTGTGTGTTGAATGTACAGTCTCTTAAGGTGCTGAGTGTCCGGAAGAGCTACTTCTCTCAGAGTGGGTGATTGAGAGTAGTGAATATTCCTTACCTAAATGTGTTGCCCCCATATTACAAAAGGGAGAGGCATCCTGCAATTGGATGTAAAAATTGGTATCTGTGAAATATTTATATTGCAATAATGAGTATCACTTAATTCTGTCTTTGGAGCAGGGTTTATGTAGACTGCTGCAAGGGATGGGGTTGTACATTAAACAATGAGGGAAAAGTGAAATTTCAAGTTGCTGTTTGTTCAGAGAGCACTGTCCATCTTGAATGAAGAAGATTGCAGCACACCTACTTAAATGCTACTGTGATGTACTTAAGTTTTTTTTTTTTCCAAACAAAATTAAAATTGAAATTCATCATCTTGGTAACATCTTGGGTCATGAGTCCATAGGAATGTTTAGATTCATCATGTAGCCCTATTGCTGTAGCTTAGTAAGACAATGCCTGCTTTTTTTCAGCCAGCACTGGAAGATAGCTAGCCTTTGGTTTTTGCCAGTGCTGGCCTTACCAAATGAATGGGAAGGCTTTGGTGAAAGAACCTAAGTTCTTTTACCAAACCCACAGTCTACTCTGTGTGAGTTGTGGAGAGTGGTTAGTACAACAGGTCATGCCTATTTTTGAGCGTATTTTTTTTCTCTAATATTCTTTCTGTGTCTTTTACTGTTGTATCAAATGTGCTCTTTTTTGACACTTAAATTTTGCCATATTGTCAACCAGTCTTTTCATCTGTCTGGACTTGCTGCTGCACTCTTGTTTCTTTTCTCTTCTCTGTGAAGACAAAAAAACATCCATTGGATCTTGGGCCCTTTAGAGACCCAAGTGCGAGTGCATCTGAATACTGGTTTCCTCAGTAAGTTGGAAGAGAGCAATGGTGATCTGTTTCAAAAACTGTTAAAGTTCTTGCTGCGCTGTCTCCTTCCCTGTTTTGTAACTCTTGTTGTTCTGTGCTTCAGTTATTTACGCTTGATTGTCTTCAAGATTTGGCTTCTAGACATACGGTCAGTGAATTGTGGCTTCTTCCTCCTCACTGTCCAGCTGCTATCAGTGTGAATGCAAGAGGCAAGTCTTCTATGAAACTACAGTAAGGGTCTGGTTTAACCCTGGTCTTCAGCATATCTTAGGGGGAATTTAGTTCCAAAATCTGGACAAGTATATACAGGTTCTTAGTAAGAATCAATTTCTCCTTTCTCTTTCAGTCTTATAGTTTGATGTTATTTGAAGTTATGTTTGCATAATCAGTGAAAGATAGTCTCTAATACACAGAACAAGAATGCCGAGTTCACCAAAAGATCATCAAAACTGTTTTTCTTAAACAGACAACCTTACAAACACCTCAGTTGCTTTGACTGATGGCTTTCAGGCCTGGGCAGATATCTAGCATGGAAGATTTCAGCCAAAGTGTTTAAAATGTGGCAAATCTATACAAGATTAATTACTTCTAGCGTGGGCAGTCTCAATCCTGCTTATAAATGTTGTGAACTCAGAAACTTACAGCACTGTATTAATGGGATTTTTAAGGTGGTGACTACTTGAGGTAGTGTCGTGCTAAAACCAAGTACAGATCCTGAATGAGTGTCACTGTCAAAGAAAAGTGGTCTGAAAAGCTTTGCACAGGATGGTATAAATTGAGTCAGGGGTAACTTCTTGCAATTTGGCACATTCCATGAGACATTATTGTCATGATAAAACATAAGGGTTGCCAATGAATGTAGGTTAAATTAGTTGTCCAGCTCTTAGCATAAATTATGTTGGGAAATGAGGCACAAAGACGTTCTCATGTAGAAATCAACAGGAGGGAAAACCCCTTATTTCAAAAACAGCCATTCTTATAATTTTGGAGGAGATTAGTGAGGTCCAGGTATTGTTTTGCAAGGAAAAATATGTCACTCATCATTCTTCCCCCCCCCCCCCCCCCCCCCGGGCATCATTAGTTTCTCATTAACATTACTTGTATGTCATTTTATGATGTTACTGCATTATCAGAATAATTCTATATCATGGTATAGATTCTCTTCCTCTTCTATGGGAAATAACTTTTTCACTGAGTTCTCTTTTGTCTACATAGTACAACTAGGCCCTTCAGTCTGTTCTCACAAGAGTTATTAACAGGGATTCAGCTCAAAGTCAGTTGACTTAAGGATGTTTCAGACTAGGTTATTGAAGTGCCAAAAAAGACTTTTTAGTGTATATGGTAATGACCAGTCAATGACCACAAGCTTCCACTTAAGTCACAAAAGAAAGCATCTGTCTGTCTTTGCAGTTTTCAGGGGATTACTGGGTGTTTAAACAAAATGTCGTCTTTAGTAATCCTACTTCTGTGTCTGCACACCAGTGTAGGAAGTTGACCTTTACTGAATGTAGAACTAATATGGCTCTGCATTGTTAGTATATGAATTAAATGTTTTGCCAATGAAATAATAAAATAAGATTTTTGTTGTGTGGAGGAGGTACATCTTATTGTAATTCTTATGACCAGTGCACCAGTGTATGCAATTCATACAATATTGTTTTGGTCTGTTCTTGCCAATTATTCTCCTGTCATGCTAAAGGCAGGTATTACTTGTTCAGAACTCATGACCTTGTATTTAAAAACTTGTGTAATTAAAAAAAAAAAAGAAGGCGATTAGAGAGGATGCAACTTGAAAATGATAACAGTATTTGTAAAGAATTGATATTTTGATCCAAGTAGAAAACTGGAACCAATGAATCTTATGGTAATACTTTAATAAACACACAAACTGTTGGTCAGCTTATTCAAGAACCAGTGAAGCTCTTAACTGGGCAGCTTTGTAGGTTAAGTTACTGTGCAAGTGATATAAAAGACTATTGAGCAGATACTCCTCTTCCTTTCCTACCAGCAACTATAGTGGAGCCATTGGTGTGGGTTATTGGACTATGTTTTCAGTGTTATTTAAAAGGATGAATATTACTATAGATGTAGGTGATATGTGAAATATGTAGATTTTTGTTTTTTTAACTTCCCTAAGGAATTGGTTACTGTATTCAGAAAAGTTTTCCTAGGTGTGTCGCTTGATACCCCTTAACAAGGGTGGAAGCAAAAACAGATGAGTGATGAGATGCTGCTGCTATGGTCACTCGGAGAGAAACACTCAAATCCACAGTGCGGCTCTTCTTTGTAGGGCTGAAGAGGCATGTGCTGGCAGCTTAAGCCTGCTGGCTTAGTTACCATTGCTTGAGGCACTTCTAGATGAATGGGCAGTGTCTGCCACATTGACTATATTTACATTAGCAAGTACACTGCAATTGAAGATGATTCCTAGAGTGGCACAATAGATTATTGAGGACCCAACGTCCAAGGTGTGTGTCTTTCATGGGATTCTGTTTCAAACTAGTTAATCTGGTTCTGTGGACTGAGTACCCAGCAGTGGGTTGGAGGGTACTAGGTGTGCTCCAGTTTTGGTTTAGATTAATGACAGATATTCAGATCATGTGTTCAGAAACTACTCCAAGATGTGAAAAAGCACAGTAAATGAGGTTGGCTTAGATTTGCTTCAGAAGCGTGCTCCTGATTCAAACTGAAGTGCTAATGTAGATGTACTTCTCTAAAAGGCATCTTGGAGCACAGGCAAGGGTGTTGAGCTGTGCTGGGGGGCTGGGTTCAAGTACTACCTGTATGTAGTACTATAGCACTCCTAGGTGCTGTTGTCAGGACTGGGGCAATTGTGCGACTGCTCTCTAAATAGTTTTTTGTTTCTTTATCTTGAGTGGTAACTGAACCCGTATCAACAAATTATTGTCCCTAATAACCCCTGTTCCCAAACTATTGCCCCTAATTTTGCAATTGCATGTTAAAATGGCTAGTATTAAAACTATAGTAAGTTCTGGAAAGTAGTTATTTCATGGCTTTACTTCAATTAATTGAGAATGAAACTAGTAGCTGTGTGAACAAAAAGGTTATGAAGCCTAGTTTCCTGTGGCTTTGTGTCTTGTGGTTGAATTTTTCTGGGTATAATATGTTTTGAGCTCTGACAGTATTTTCATGTGTTTGGGGCACTTGTAATACATCTGTCCTGTATGGAAAATCATTATCAGTAGCATAGCTGAGCTCCTGCTGCACCTATCCTCAAGAGGGACACTAATTTTGATGTCTCTCCTTGACCTGTCTGCTCATTTCCACAAAACTCATAGGATCTGAACATCTGTGAAATATTTACCTTTGTGGCCAGTTTCAACAAAACTTATTGAGGGAAAACTGCGGCTTAGTTTCCCAAGGTTGTATTTTATCTTTCAAATAATGATAGCTTTTGTTTTACTTCCTTTTTGTACTTATCACTGGTTTAAATTTCTTTCAGAAGAGTTAAGAGTGTTTTTCTTCACTAACATTTCAGGTAACATATCTAGAGGTAGGAAATGATGTTTGTAATAGGAACTGTCAGTTTCTCTTACTAATGGATGCTGAAAATCTCTTCTCCATAGGACAGATAAAATTCTTGGGAGTATCCAACCTGCTTTTTAAACAAAATCCAAATAAATATAGATGGATCTAAGGTTGTCTTTGATGTATTGTAGCCCTTTGTAATGACTTATATGGAACTGGAGATTAGTGATACACACTGGTACCATGTACAGTAGTTTTGGACCATGATTACAGGAGGAAAGTGAATGAACATTAGAAAATGAATGGTTTATTGAAGCTTCTGGAGTATAGCTAGGTTAGATTATGAGGGTAGTAGATTAGGATTTGGAGGGGGAAGGGAATTCTGTGATTGTCCTTGTGACCTTGAAAAGCTGTTGAAACTGTAATACACTTTGAAACTTTTCATATGAGAAGTACTGTATTGAAGCTAAGTGGCACTGCAAACTGAGTTTTGAGTTTTGTCTTCAGTACATAAAAGTTAAAGAAATTGCTCCTTTAGGTTCTATGTTAAGTGGATCTGTACTCAAAACACTGACAGAGAGCTTTCTGTGAAGCTGTAAAAGGTGAATCTAGTGCAGATGTTCTTCAGTTTCTTCTTGCCTCCTTTGTGCTTCTGCTCTCAGTTTGCCTTGTATAGTAATAAAATACTTGTCTTGTTTTACTTGTTCTAATCCCAACAGGAATCTCTCTTCCTAGGCAAAAGGTACTCTCTCTGCCAGTTTGTGCACAAGATGTCACTTCAGATACGGTACTGCTAACGCTTACTGTCTAACATCTAGTTTGATCTCTGTGGGGCATTTGAGAAAGAAATACTTATAGCTGTTTTTTTTCTTTTTTTTTCAAGAAAAGGACACACTTCCTTAATGTGCATCTATATCCAAGACAAACATGAAATGCTTTTTTGACTTCAGCTGTTGGAATATTTGAATCCAGCCCTAATGGGAGATAGTTCATTGATTCACCTAGGCAGTGATCAGTCCCACATCTCAGAAGGCATATATGTTCTGTCCATCTCTAGATTCTCCGTGTGCGTGCATACAAATCTAAAATGGTCTCAGCTCCAGCTCAGTAGAGTCCCAGTGCACAATACTGCCTGTTACTTTCTAAGAAAGTCTCACTCTGTTGTCAGTCAGAACTGAAGTGCTGCCCCTAAGGAGATGATTAACAATGTCCAATTACAGATTGGATTTGCAGGCATTTTTAGTGAGTATCATTCAGTACTACTGGGACTAGTACCTATAGGTGTGTTGAACTGACTACTTCGATGTGATGTTCATCTAGTCACTAGCTTGTGGTGTTTCCAGTCTCTGCCACTTTTGCAGGAGACTCATATCACAGCTAGGGATTTATTGTTTCACTTATTTTTTTTTTCCTCTGAAAAGATGCCTTTTATTGATGCGCCTTTTGGGTGTGTGTGTAAATAATACTATTTTATTACTGTTCTTAATTTTAAAATATCCAGTACTTGCTCTGGACTTGTCATTTCTAGTTCTTCCCCTTACTAGCTTAGGCTGGTGGATTAAGTTATCTTTACTGGAATCATTCAAGTTCTAGGTTCTTGCTGTTTTTGTTATTTTGGGGGACACTTTTTTCTAAACTAGTAGATGGCTCTACATAAAACTTCAAATAGTAGGGGTCTTACACACTTAACAAAACTCTTGTGAAAGCAACAGCTAGAGCTAATGCAGATTTTTTGGTGAAATCTGTTCTGTAAATCCTCTGTAAGCAGTTTTTAAGCAGTCTTGAAGTACCACAATTGGACTGTTGTGTAAAAGATGACCTAGGCATAGTCATTTAAAAGATGATTTAATAATAGAAATTGCTTGTTTTGTAAATTTTTTTCAGCCATCCCTTCTTTAGATTGTATGTATCTCTTACAATGTAAAGAAACTGGATTTTAGGGTGATTCAGTCTTTTAGTACTCATTTGTGGGATCAAGGAAAAGATAAGCATGCTACCTTTGTGGATACTGCTGCTGAAGGGTGTTGTCATGTCCAGTACATAGGTAAATTCATTTCAATTAATGATGTTTAATAATAATGTTAAATTAATGTAATAATGTTAAGTGAATGTTTCACATTGATTACTAGAGTCAAATAGCTGTGCAGTCTCCTTTGCAGACAGATCTGAGAGCTTGTTTTTGATAAATGATCAATGTTTTTGATAAATAGTAAAAGCAATAGTTTAACCTTTCCCTGTGTTTTACAATTGAAATAATTATACCTGCATATGATGTAGAAACAAGTCATTAAGACTGCCATAGTTACATTGGTATTTTGTATCCTATCTTTTTATCATACTGAAACAGTAGAATTTATTTCACTTCTGCTTTTTCTTTGGTTTGTCTTACACTGAACTATGTCTGTGCTTCTATATGTCTTTTTTTTTTTTACCATGTATGAATAAAAGCCTGATATGGGCTAACAGCTGTTGAAGACCAATATCTAGCTTGTAACATTAAGTCCCGTAGGATGACTTCCCACTTCCTTAACTGGAGGAAAAAAAAAAAGTGCACCAAACATAAGATGCTCTAGGCTGGAGAAGAACTTCCCTTAAATATTTAAAGAACTCAAAATAGAAGCTGTTGTCAGCCATAATAGCTTACTATGTAGTCTTGACTACTGTTATAGTATTATTTTAATTTAAAGAAAAGATGAATGTTGTCAAAATTAAACTTAGAGTATATCTTAACTTTTGGAGGGGAGGGGATAAGGATGTACATTGTCCAAACAACTTTTTTTTTTTTAATGCAGTGAAATGGTGAAATGAGGCTTAACTGATGGAGTTGGTGGGGGAAGGGATAAACTTTTAGTGTATTTTAGGATCTTCCTTGAAATGAAGTGCATGTGTACTGTTGTTGCCAATGGTAGGGAATAGAATTTAACATGGTCACAAAACAGCCACTGAATCACAGAATTGCAAAATAGCTGGGGTTGGAAGGCACCTCTGAAGATCATGTGGTCCAACCCCCATGCTCAACTAGAGTCAGCTTGAGCAGGTTGCCCAGGAGCATGTCCAGCTGGGTTCTGAATATCTCCAAGGATGGAGATGCCACAACCTCAGTGGTAGAAATATTCTGAAATTATTATTATTATTATTATTATTATTATTTGGAATAACTCTAATGTATACAGTACTTTGAAACTAACATGCTTATTAAGTATGTCTACGAATATAAAATATTTCTCAAGGAAAATATTTTCCATCTAACGAGTTTTCCTTATATCTGAATCTGTACAGAAAGAAAGTAGGATTCCATCTGGGAAAACTACTAATCAGCTACAATTTGAAGTGACCTTTTTTCACTGTTGCTCTCTTTGTTCAGGAGCTAAATGCTATTGTCTAAATGAAAAATTGGGGTAGCAATTCCATAATCAAAGTAACTTAATTTTTGAAGATGTTAAAGGCCTGTCCAGCCTTGAAGCCTGACTATGTTGTCAGTTCTGCAAAGAATATGAAGCTAATGTGGGGAACTTAATAGGTCTCTCCATATTGTCCCTTCCTCTCTAGGCCTTTTTAATATTAAAGGACTGGTTGACGCAGAAGTTACTGTATATAAAGCAGACATGACAGCTTTTTTAGTAATCATTTTTAGCTATCATTAGTACAGAAAGAATCAATGAACCAGGAGGAACTATGAGCAAGCTGCCTTCTGCACAGTTTATCTTATTCCAATTTCAAAACTGTTGATTCTTTCCAACTAGTGTTTATCCTCTCCTTGCCTTTGGTCAAAGACTGATACTCCTGCTGCAGGAGAGAAGAAATGAGAGAGAAGAGGAATTGAAGAGTAATGCTCTTTTTATTGAGGAAGGAAGCGAAAATGCTATTGAAATAACTAAGATCATAAACTTGTTTAGAATTCAGGGTAGTGCAGCGAATACCTGGGTAGACAGAGCACTGTTCATCAAAGATTTTTATTGTTCTCTTATCAGTGGGTTTTGTTTTGTGTTTGTCTGGCCATGTTTTAAAAAACCCCCAAAAAACTATGATATCAGATACTCAGCCTTTTATTACCAAGTTCTGCTGGCCACTCCTAGCTTACTGAAATGATCTCTCAGAGTTATCATGACTCTGATACTGGCATGGGTAAAGAACAGCAAGTGCAAGTTGGCTACTGGCTTGTGTTTTGCCGGGGGAATGGGGAGGAGCCTGTTATTTTGTTTTTTGTTACTTTTCATTCTTTCTCTTTTAATTCTGTCTGCATGGTTTCTTTGAAATCATTTTCATGTTGTGTTCCTTCTTGGGAATGGGGGGTGGAGGAGGGGACAGCTTCAGTCTGTACTGCTTTTCCCTGAAGTTTGTACCCTTTCCCCGCTGGACTGTGAGGGGTGGGGGGAAAAGTCCTGTAGACAGAGGAAAACCTCGTGCATGGAATGATCCATTCTAGTTATGGAATTAAGGTGATATGGAAGGGGCAGGCTCATGTCACTGTCACCATGGAAGCAAAGATTTTAGAAGGGCTTCAGGAGAATGAAAGGATGCACTTGGGCTAAACTGCCGTGTTTAGAGAAGGAAAGAAAAATTAGAGTGGGCTGAAAGAACCTAGAATTATTTTTCTACAAAAAGAGGGGAAAACAGTCAAGCTTGCTTGGTTCAACTGCCAAAGGATAGTACCTTCAAAACCTGGAGACAGGACAGAGGTAAATCAAAAACAGTTAAAGTAGCAGCTAGTGTGTAATTTATTTGAAACTGCTTTTTTCATTCTGAGTTTCTTCCTATGTTGATTTCAAGGCTTTGAGTCTTATGCCACCTCAGTGAGAGTGCTTGGCACTAAATGCCTCTTTCCTTTGTCAGTCAGACTCTGTTATTTCTTTGTGGCTGTTCTAAAATAATGGGTGCAACATCTTGGAAACTGGCTTGATTGATGTGTACAATATAGCTTTGTTTTTCTTTTCACTATGGGGAGTTCATATCCTCTACACGAACAATATTCTGTTGTATGCTACCTGATGAGCCTCTTTTTTGGGGGGTTAAAGGTGCTTAGAATCACTTTTTTTTCCTCCAGTTTTCAATTTTGATATAGTGTGCTAGAACAGAGCTCTTGCTAAACCTCTGCCTGTACTCTTGACATTTGCTCTGGTAATCCACTCATAATCTTGACTCTTTCATTGGGAAAGAAGTCAGTTATTACTTGAATAAGTTAGTGATGCTGTGTTTATGCACTCTTCTGCCTCTGACCATGTGCTTCTCTTTCTCCTCGTGTTGATACTTGGCTTTGTCAGATCTCATGGTGAAAGTTACTGGAAGTGTGTGTGTATGTTGCTTGCTTATTGCTGGTCTTTGCAATAAATTATCTTTTAGTCTAGCTCCTTGAATCAGCTTGGTACGTGAGCACGTAAGAGCACCTCCTGGCACAAAGGTTGAATTAGAAATGTACACGTGGGAGGAGACAGGTTCACAGCACTATCAATTTAGTTTTGCCAAAGTTGTCACAAGACTGCACCCCTCAGATGTTTCATAAGAGGTGCTTTAAGGTGTAGGTATTAACACTAGGTATTCAAGCTGATGGTTTGGATGCCTGATGACATATCTTGCCGCTGAAACTCATAAATATGCTTGTAATGTGACTGCTGATGACTTGCTTCACAACTAGGCTTGATTTGTTGCCACATGTGGCTGCCATTCTCTGAGCTGCTCTAGTACACCCCTTGCCTGATATTGTTTCTGTCCTGATTTGTTACAGCAGGGGAGAGTTAAATTAAATTTAAATGAGAAAATATAAGAGGAGACAATATTGGAAGTCACGTAACAGTGACAATGTTAGCAATGTCACCAGCTGTGTTGCAGTCTTAAAGAACACAAAGTCAAATGTTGATATAAAAATCTCCATTATGAGAGACAGGTGTTCTTAACTTGCCACTTTTGGATGTTCCCTGAATGCATAGCATGGTGCAGATGATACTGCTGCCCTCACAATGGTCATTCCAGGTGAATTAAATATCAGCACTCACTGACAAGAATATCTTTATTCTGTAGGAGCATGAGAATACAGCATAAACAGAAACTTTGCATAGCAAAACTCATGGCAAAGATTTTGTCAAAGTTCTTGAGTGAGTCGGACTGTTTCTCTGTACACAGTCAGTTGCGTGATGGCTATGTGTACTTGTTGAGACCTGCTTATTTTTTGTTTTTATGCATAAATTCTTGTATTTTGTTTTTGGAACATTTGAACTCTGAATTGTTGAAGCTTGGAGGTTATAATTTTTCTTCAGTTTCAGGCATCCTTGCTATGTTATAAAATAATGAAAACTTCTGTTTCACTTGCTAGAAGCATTAAATATTGCTTTACTCTAGATAATGTTATCAAGAAATGGTTTATATCAAACAGTGGCACAGTGCTTCTATAACCTAGCAATAGAAGAGATAGTGAGCTCAAATCAGTTGATCCTGTTACCTTTCAGACACACTTGCCAAATGCCATACCTATAAAATTCCAAGGCCTGCTATGTAAGCAATACTGTAGTATCTGTTGATGTGCAGCATGAACTAAGAAACTCTAGTCAGCTCTCCATCACCCCAAATTGGAAGAAACCTGATGCTGTAGGACACTTGAATGGCTCTGCATGGAACTAGTTTTTGTCTAGCAGTGAAACAGCTGATGAAGGTGGCTGTCTGCCTGCAGAACCAGTTGAGGTCCACAAATACTCAGTGATGGAGGAGATTACTAACTTCCATTCAACATGATAGGAATGGATTGAGATGTGTTGAGTCGCGTTAAGTGCTCAAGCAAATAGGGATTGTGATTGAGGTGTTAAAGATGCAGGGCATCTTGTCTAATATCCTGTCCTTGACAGTAGTCTCACATATATAAATTCATAATTTTTCTTTGATCAGCTTTCTCCCATATTATTGTGGGTGAATAAACACCCACATTTGACTTACGTTGTCATTATGTCTCATTTCTAATCTGAAGACAAATGAATTTTAGAAGTGGGAGCATAATGTGGTCATTTACATTCTGTTATGTTTGACAGGATGCGGCCCTTCGTGTAGGGGCATGGTTCAAGAACACAACTGAGCTGACATAATCTCTTCCTCTCACCAGTGCTATTTTCCTGATCTTTCTTCTATCCTAGCTCTAGATGATGTTGATTATACCCTGATTTATTTTGGTAATCCATCACACATCTTTTTTTTCCAATGGTTTTATGCCAGTTAATGAGTTGAAATGGTTCAGCAAGACAAGTTTGAATCCCAGGGCTGACCCGGTGAAGGTAATGGGAGCTCACAGTCTGGGGGAAGGAAGGATAGGAAAATGGCACTGTTCTTTTCTGGCAACCATGGCTCAGCTGTATTACAGAACCATATCCTTAAAAGAAGGTATTAATGTGACTTACATCTGGAGAAAATGTTCTAGATCTATGTATTCATAGTCTTTGATAGCTGTTCTTTTATGTGATCCCAGAAAGACAGCGGTTTCTCATGACACCCTTCTGTTCTTGGTCTTATTCTCCTGTGCACTCTTATGGGTCAACTTGGTGGCTAGTTCACCTTTAGCAAACAGTAAGAGTGGTATATATGTTCTAAAGTATTGAATCACAAGTGACTTGTAAACTAGCTCATGAAAACTTGTTTCTGGAATGTGTTTGATATGTGTTTTTTTTGTTGTTGTTTTTCCAAGGGTACTAGTGTAGAAAAGACTTGATTGGTGTAGCTGATCTGTTGCGCCTTGGTTATTTGCTGTCAATCCTAGTATTTGAATCAATTTGAAAGCAACAAAGGTTCTGAAGGCTTCTGATATGGTGACAAGCAGACTATGAATTTAAGGGGAAACTTAAGCTTTCTCCAGTGAGTTCCTGTATCCTATATTGCCTCCATGTAAAAAACTATACAGGAGAATAATTGCTTAAAATGGTGGCCAGAAAAGGATTTCTCAGTAGCTCACTCATAGAAGTAGAAAGGGGGATGGTGATGAAAAATCAGGCCTTATTCAATGGTGAGTTGATTTCTCTAGGATGTTACATCTAAGCACCAGAAGTGGAGGTAGCAAGGCAAGTAGCAGAGTACAGACCCTCGACTTGAGGAGGACATACTTAACTTAAGGAGTCTAGTAGGTAGATCCTGTGGAAGGCAGTTCTGAAGGGCAGAGAAGCTCAACAGAGCTGGCAGATCGTGAAGGACAACCTCCTCCAAGCACAGGAATGGTCCATTGTCATATTCAAGGAAGTGAGTAGATGTACCAGGAGATTGGCTTGGCTAAACAGACAACTCATAGCTGAGCTCTAGAAAAATGGATGTGTACAGGAAGTGAAAGTGAGGATAGGCTACAAAGAAGGATTTTCAGCAGGGAATGCAGGGCTTGCATTAGGAAAGCCAAAGCTCGACTAGAGTTGAAACTGGCAAGGGATGTCGAAAGCAACAAGACGAACTTCTGTATTAACAAAAGAATCAAAAAGGAAAATACAGGCCTGTAACTGAATGGGGCGGGTGAGTTGGTGGCAGAAGACATAGGTTAAGACGGAAGTTAAGACGGAAGTAATCAATGCCTTCTTTGCTTTGATCTTCACTGATAAGGTCTCACAAGCCTTTGTGCCTATGGACAGGGTTCAAGGAAGAAAGGAACTACCAGTAGTGGAAGGGGATTGAGACAGGGATTTCCTGAGAAATCCTGGCCTGTACAAGCCAATGGGACCAGACCAGATGCAGAAATGCTGAGAAAACTGGCTGATGTCACTGTAGGGCTGTTGCCTGTCATCTGTGAGAGACAGTGAAGATAGGGGTGGTGCCTGATGACTGGGGAAGTTTACATTTACATTAATATTTGGAAATAGCAAGAATGACTTTCTGGGGAACTGAGGCCAGTTTGGTCCCAGGGGAAAATCATGGAGCAAGTCTTCTTGTAATCCGTTTCTGGAGACCTGGAAGAGAGGAGGGGGGCAAAGCTTTTGACACAGTGCCCCAGATCATGCTCTTACTTAGTCTGGATGGGTGGGCTACTAGATAAATGGAAAAAAATGCTGGATTGTCAGGCTCAAAGGGTAGAGATTAATTGTTCATACTCTGCTGGGATGTGTGTTACAAGTGGAGTTTCCCAGGGGTCTGTGCTGTGACCTGCTCTTTTTAATGTCTTTATCAATGATCTAGAGGAAGAGATGGAATGTACCTCTATCAGGTTTGGGGTAGACCCTGAAGCAGGGGGTGCCATTTGTAAGCTCACTGGCAGGGCTGCCCTTCAGAGGGACCTGGACAGGCCAGAGGAATGGGCCAACATGAATCTTGTAAAATTCAGCAAAGGCAAATGTGAAGTCCTGCTCCTGGGGTGGGCTAACCTCCAGCAGTGGTACAGGCTGGAGACTGACTGGCTGGGCTATAGCTCTGCTAAAGAAGACCTGTTTCACCCTGACAGTGATGAAAGCTAACAGTTTACCAGGCTGTATCAACAACAACATAGCCAGCAGGTCAAGCAAGAGAAGTGATTATTCCACTTTGGTTGGAACTTGTTTGAGATGTTCTCAGGCTGCATCTGGAATCATGTCTCCAGTTTTGGGGAACAAGAAGGATGTTGATAAACTTGGGCAACTCCACCAAGATGGCCAGGAAGCTGGAGTATGTGAACTCTGAGGAGACACTGAGGGCCCCTCATGGTCTTGCTTACCCTGGAGAAGAGAGGCTTAGGAGGGACCTAATATCAACCTTCCAAGACCTGCAAGGATGGATACTAAGAAGATGAAGCCAATCTACTGAAATGCACAGTGAGAGAACAAGAGACAGTGGTCATAAATTGAAATGTAGAAAAACCTTTGCTTTGAGGATGTGTGTGGTGCTTTTATTTTTATTTTTTTATTTTTTAACAGGTTACTGGACATCCTACAACAGAGAGGTTGTGGGATCTCCTCTCTCTGGAGATTTTTCAGGACTGGACAAAGCCCTAAGCAGCCTGGTCTGAGATTAGCATTGACTGGACTTTGAGAAGGAGATTGAATTAGATGACCTCCTAGGTCCCCTCCAATCCGAATCATTCTATGAAAGATTAACCGTGACTTAAGTAGCCAAGCTAACCAGTATAATTTTATTTTATTTGGAAACTCAGCTCCTTATTTGAGTAGCATTTATTTGTAGTGCTGGTAAATAAAATAGCTTGGACATAATCAGTTACTCTTGTTGACTATTTTTGATGCATTACTGATGCATTACAGCTGCTTGAAATCTGTGCCTATTGCATTGAATAAGCAAGACACATTCACTGAATGCATTATTCATTAAATAAGCTTATTTCATCTGAGAAACAAATGAGAAATATTCTTTCTCTATGTTGAAAAATCAAGTTGCTCTAGAACTTTGTAATGACCAATGCCTTGTCTCTTGCCTTCCTTTATCCGTCATTCTGAATGTTGTAGTAAAACTAAGTAATATGTAGAGCATTTGTTGTTTGCACTACACTGTCCAAAATGGTATTTGAATAGGAAACTGATAACTTCTGAGATTGGTCCAATTCCCTCTTTGCCTAGGCCTATGAGAAGAAGCTGCCATCTTAGATTCTACATGTGGACTGTGTTCACCTCTTTAGAACAGAGCAGATCATGCTACAGAAATTAACTTCAGTATGTACTGGTATCTTTAAGGCATGGTGAGTTTGACTGTGATCATCCTTCAGGACAATGAATCTTAAGAGTTTGTGGGAAAACCAACTTTGCTTATTTCTTGTTACCAAGATGATTTTGGTGAATAGTCATCTGTTTCTTTACTTTTTCTTGTAAAGAAATCTTAAGTAGCTAGCGACAGGCTTCTTGAATACAGTTTCTACATTTAAGACTAAGTTTGAATCTCATTTTTTTTAGTCCTTTTTGAGTCTGGGATCTGGATATACTCTTGTAAATGATTGCATTAATATTTTTAGACCTTCCCTCCTCTCTGCCCTTAAAGTTGCATGCATACACACAAGCACATGCATGTTCCTAGTCTGCAAATGAATTTGCTTGCACCTCTGTGAAGGCAGTGCATATTGACTGGGTTTTTTGGTATGTAGTGGCCATTGAAAGGATTAGCTGAGATCGCCTTCTACTTTTCACCTCCAGCAAATGAAAGTCACTTCTGATAGCTCATGTGTGTTAGTGCCCATTAAGAAGTTGCTACTAAGCAGCTTTTGAGCTATGGGTTTTATTGAGTAATGTGTTAAACTAGGAAAGAAGTTGGTCAATTGTTTCATCTTACTACTTTCAGACCTACAAGTTCTTGTGCTTTATTCAACCCTAATAAACAAGGAAGAGTCTCTAAAGTGGATCTTTATCAGAAGGACAAAGATCTGGAGGAAAATTGAGTCTTGTACTGCATTCAAGGTGTAAGACCTTCAAAATTGCCCATGAGCAAGCAGAAAGCATGAATTCTGAGGCTTTCAGAATGGAACTATTTTGAATTTGTTACAGCTTTCTTCCATAGTGTAATATTTCTGCAAAATACTATAAATATTTTTTATTAAATACTTCTGCATAATTTTGTGAATTATCATCAGATGCATTATCATCAGATGCATATAAACTGGCTGTGGCTGTGTTCTTTACCTAAAACAGTTAAGCAAGTCGCTACATATAACTAATGCTTACTATGCAAGGCTGTCTTTTGCCTACCATAGTTGTTCATACTTCTAAAACTGAAATACTAAGTTGCATGATGTAAAATGGTATGTTTTACTAAATTGGCAATGTGTTAGTGACTATTTCTGATGTACTTTGTGAGGTTCTGTGCTAAGCTTGATGAAATTTCTCTTTGGATATAATGTGGCAGCTCTCAAGTGAGATGTACAATCAATTTCAAAATATTAAGGAGACGAAATCCTGAAACGGTGGATTTACTGCATTTTGGGAGGAATGGTAGATGAATGTGTTTTTGTCTTGTTTTTTTTAAGTAAAGCCATAGGTAATTGTCATCTGTCTGCAAATTAGAGAACTGATCAACTGATAGGAGTCATTAACATCTTCCAGCAGAATGATAACATTTCCTCCATCTTCCATGCAAGTTTAACAAAATGTTTAATAAAATGTTTGTGGTTGTGTCCCATCTCCCTCAACCCCCCCTCCCCCCCCCCCCCAAAAAAAACAACCTAACTGCTTAAGAAGAATGCAGAGGCCTCCTCTAAGAAGAGGAAGAATGGAGAACTGTAGCAAGGACTAGGAAGACAAAACCTTTAGCAGACAGAGTGAAGTTCCCTCTGTTGGAACTTCAGGGAGAGTATTGATGGACTGTACTGTTGACAGGGCTAGCATGTTCAAAAGGAAGAACTAGAAAAGTGGTTCAGAGGAAGACACCCAGCCACCCATCCACACCCCTTGTGGAGACAACAGATTGTGTGGGGAGGGGAATACGAGGCCAAAGTATTCAGCCATAAAACAGATAGTGGAGACATTCACATGGAGTCACTCAGAGGAACATGGGAGATGTTTTGAGGACTGAAAAATACAAGTAGCACTTAATGTGTGCAGGTGGATGCTGGTTGCCTAAAGCTACCCCCTCAATCTTATCTGAAATAAACTACTGAAACTGGCACTCATTGTGCTGAATTCAGCACCTGTTTAGAGCTTCGAATCAGCAGTGTTTTGTTCACATAACTATTTCTAATTTGTTGTGACGGTGTGGTTTTCTTTTTTATATAGTAGGTTTACTGAATTATCTATTTAATACCCAAGCTGAATGTCTACTTTTCTTTCTAAACTGCTAAATTCATCAGATTCTTTCAACTGTCATCCTCTAAAGACCTAAATACTTAAAACTGTATCCCTTTGTGAGCCCTGATTTTTTTTATTTTTATTTTTTTAAATTTTTTTGGTGTGACTACCTGCTCCAGACTTAAACTTATTAAATCCAATATAGAGTACATGCAGGATAAGCTTTATGTGTAGTAAAGTGATAAGACTGAGACACAAGCTTTGGAATATTGAGATATATAATTTTAAAATATCTTGACGTGTTGCCTCTATAAATGGGATGATGGAGTAGGATGTCTGCCCCCTTGCTACAATTAATCTGTTATTTTATGTAGCTTCATGCTAAGATGTTGCACCTATCATCATTCACAGTCCGGTGAAGGCATGTCTTGCAGCCAGTGTTATATAGGAGCAGTAGCCTTTGGAGCTGGGGATGGTGTCTTTAATCCATGTTATCCAAATTTGCCTGCAGCTGATGTCTGAGCTGGTGAATAACATAAAAATAAATGTTGAATTATTAGCATGCTTGCTTCCTGGAATCCTTTTTACTGTCAAGTCTGTGTAGACCTAGCATTGCTGCATTGACTGCCTGTAATGCCCTTAAGTGCCCTCTCTGATATTGATTTCTTGAAAACTGGAATGGTCTCTTTGCATGTTAGTTCTAACATTTTTGCTACTAAAATTGCCCTTTGAATTTTTGCAGGTATAGTTCAACATGTATTATAGTATTTACCTAGTGGCAAAATTAAAACAGTTTTTATTGCCTCAATAGATATATCTGAAGCTTCAGCACTGAAATATATTGCAAATCAAAAGAATTTAAACTGTTTTGATTAAAAGTGAGTCAAACTGATTTAATGTGGAACTGAAGTTGCAGTACTAATTGGACAAAACTATTTGAGTATTTAAGCTTGCAAGTTGCCAAATGGCTGCTGCTTGCCAAGTACTCCTCTGTTTAGATGACAAGTGAAGCAGTTCAAATAACCTCAATGCAGACACCTGAAAAAGATTCCATGTATCCAAGCAACGATACTGGAGACTGCTGCCAGAAAAAAGGTAATGGAAATTTGCTTCACTCTGCAGTTCCTAGAGATAGTAATTTTTATTTAGACTTCAGACACTTTGCTAGAAAGTTATTTTAATGTGATGAAAAAATAAAGCATGCTGTAAAGTGGAGGGGGAAGTACTTTGTTATTTGAAGTAGTCTGACATGCCCTCTGTGATCTGAAACTTGACTTTCTGTGACATACTGGAGATTGAATAGTGTATATCATGTGACTCCAGATATGTAGATCCTGTTATAGTATGGAAGCATATCATGGCATGTAACTTAAAATCAGCTACTTCTCTTAAGCATTTGTTTATATCTGACTTCTTGAAAGTGCTTTGAGATATGCCTTATGTAAAATGAGCCAAGTCGGTTTAACTGGGTTGAATTAGGAAGATAATAAATTTGTTTTAGCAATTGGGAGCAACTTTCACAACAGACTGGCCCTCTTAAGAGTTTTAAGATGTCTTTACTTATCTTATATACTTATATACTTACTGTTGCTTCTGTTTGCACTAACAAAACAGTTTACTATAAAAGGAATAACTGTGCTAATAAATACAAAAACATTTCTTATTGTGGATGACACTACAGGAAAAAAACCTGAGGTTCTAAAACTGTAATTGCAGCACAAATAATATAGAAACTGAAGTCTCCAAACAAGGGTCATTATAATACTTGGTTATTTTTAAATACTAAATTCGATTTAGTTCTTATATAAGATGAATTTTTTTGTGTGCACATGTAGGCTGTTAATTGACATAACAGGTGTTTGAATTATCTCTTTCCAAGTTGTGTGTTTTGCAGTAAACATTAAAATGCCTATAGCATAATAAGTGTTAATATTTGGAAGCTTGTAATAGTGGTATTCTTATGTTACCGATTTGAATGTTCTGGTGCAAGGACTTTATTATGGTGTTGAATTACTCTTCTTCCCCCCCCCCACCCCATTTAATTTAACTCCTTTTGTGTATAAACCTAGCTAATGGTACCATGGCTAAAAAAAAGCCACAATTAGATCCAAGTGGTTAAGTAGCATGGCAGAGAGTTTACGCTGCCTATCACTGTCTGCACAGGAACCTTGGCAATGTCTGAGCTTCAGTTCACTGCTGTGGTGCCTCAGCTTTAGTTCATTTGTATGTTAAAAGTTTTCCTCAGAAGATGAGGGAAGGATAGGAATGTAACTTGCTTTCTTGGACAGAGGAGAACTCCTCCTCCTAATCCTCAGTATCATAAATAAAGAAATTAACACTTCTGATATTCCTCATAAATTTGAGAGTTGATTTCTCTCATTGTCAAATGTATCAACATTAGGGAATTCTTGCTGTACTATCAGTTTCTGGTGCTAACTGAAATATTGTAGTTTTGCAATCTTCTTGCTTGTTTTGCATTTGAAATAATTTAAAGTCCTTTTTGTTTGGTACACCCAAAATTTAGAAGCCCAGTGTATTCCCATTCAGGACTGTGCGTCTTACAACTAATGATGTTTTTCCCCATCTCACAAGTATGACATGCATGTATTGTGATGGCTTAATTCCCTTGACAGACAAAACAGGGTGCTATGGTGTGGGTTAGTTGTTGTAAATGTGGGATCTGTTCAAAAATACATAGAAACAAAGTTTAAGTCTTGTTTTATCAGAAGCAGCAGGAATATAAAATGCAACACTGAAGTTAAATAACTCCTTGTTGGTGTCTGGTTCCTTCAAAAGCTAATTCGGTCTCATTGCATTGCTAATCACTGAATCATGGTCAGATTCTCTACCCAGGTAACAAAAGACTAAGTTTTTTGAATGCTGGCTGCTAGCTGGTTTAAAAAAAAAAAAAACTCTCTGAAAACTGTGAAGCATTAATAAAGAGTTAATCTGCAGAGAATCTCTCTTCCATTTTGTGAGTACTTCCTATGAGAAACTCACAATAATATTAATCTTTTGAAAACTTGCTTTCAGACCTCCTGACTCTATCCCACAGTTAGAGCATCTTAAAATTTTGGAGCTTAGTCACCTTTGCTGTCTTAGCAATAAAACAACGCGACAGCAATGTCAGGCTTCTTAACTACTTATCCTACAGTATTTTGAAGTGTGAAGTAGTGTGGGTTTTTTTGTTTTTGCTTTGTTGTTTTTAATATTTTTATCTTTTTCCCCTGAATGCACAAACTAGTCATGGAATTAACTGATTTGAAATCTCTTGCTTTCTCTAATTTTATGGGGTGCTGCTTCCTTTGAGTTCTTTATGGCCTTGCACTTCAGACATTTTCCTGAACGGCTTAGTAAGAGAGGGCTGTAGAATCAACAGAGAAAGTTTTTATTCCCAAGATTACTTGTGAATTTGAATGCTATTATATTTTACTAACACCTTGCTCTGCTCTTGGGAAAAGGAATAGCAAAATCTGGATGCTGTTTGATACTGCTACAGTAGCTGGAGTGGGTGAGAGCTGTGCTTGTGTGTTGTGAGGTGTGGTTTAGGGGGAAGCCATCTTGCCTGCGGGGACTTCTAAATAGATAAACTCCATAATCTGCTATCAGATGACAGGCGTGGTGAATTCTTTCTCACAACATTTAGCTAGTGCTCAAGCTCTGGTCTCTACATAAGTATCCATCTGCTTAAAACAAGCAATGTAAGTTGTCCACCTGGAGTGACTCTTTTTTTAAACATTGGTCTGCAGGCCAGATGTTCACAGAGGCAACAAATGTACAGAGAGTTTCAAGCTGACTCATTAGCTATTGCTGACTAGAGATCTTAAATTTATTATCTTATAGATACCTCATGGGGATACACCATAGGAATGTGTTCAGAAGAAACTCTTCACTAACAGTAAATATGATTCTTGTTTGCCTGTGTAACGCTCTCTGGTGCAGGTTAGCTGGTGTTTTGAATCTTTGTTGCAGGAGCTGGCAGAGTTGTTACGCTCTGCATGGTAGTTCAGAAATTGTAGATTCAGGAAGATGTGTTCTTATTCTGCATGTATTTGTGTTCTTTTTCTTAATGGCAAAGGGCACTGTCTGCAAGCATCAGCAATTTCTGCATTGTTATGCAGGGCATAACATGTGTCTCGGATTTTTCTTGTGCAAACAGCTGTAATGCAAGATAGATGATAACAGAGTTGGACTTCTGCAAGGACTTGTTACGGAAGTCTTAGCAGCCCCAATAAATGTGTTTATGTTCAAAGTAAAACTGCTCTATGTACAATCCTTCTTCATAGTTTTAATTGAGATTTCCTTAGTAAAAGAACACTAGGATGTGAATGTAACTCTTTTTTTTTAAATTCAAGATCCTTTCTTCTCCTTAACATAGATAAAGATCAGATACCTGACAATAGAAAAGTTTTATGCTTGCATATTTTACTGAAACATGTTAGGTGGCCTTGTTCTTCAGTGCTCTTGAAACTGAATGTTTGAAAAGATATCCTGCTTAACTGATTGAGAGATGTTTCCATATTCCTGTGCTTGAGTTATGCTAATCATAGTTGAAACAAAGTGAACTGATCTGTTAACAGAAGAACAGAGAAGCGCTTGCCAGTGACCTTCCATTAGGCAAGCATAGATTGTATAAATGTATGTGTGTATTCCACTTCTACTAAGGCTGGCTCTCGGTGTATCTTCATCTTTTGCCTGTATAAATCAACAGAGTTTGAGTTACTCATTAACCAGATAAGCACTCTCTGCTTTAGGCATTCAGTTATGTACCAGCATAACTATCTGTGTGGCTGAGCAACAGAGATTAACGTGGAAACATGAACAAGCTGCTGAGGGTGAACATTGCTTCAGCTACCACTGCTGCCAAGAAATCTACATAGCTGTCATTTGTATTTACTGATTTAAAACTTACCCAAAAGGCAATTACAGGGAATTTAGAATTAAAGAGATGCTTTACAAGTATGTATCAAAGATAGGTCTGCAGGAAGAAAGTTCGGAATACCTTTTGTAACTGCTTTCTATAGATATATCAGAAGCCATCTTTTCGATGCTGTAACTTAGATCCAGTGTCTGTGAGCTAATATGTAAAAGTGTGGACCTAATTTAGAATGCAAAGGCCATACTGTTATTAGGCTTTAGAACAGTACAAAATATTGTGCTAAGAGAGTGTTCCTGTTGGAAATTCAGCCTTTGAATAATTCAAATGACTAAGTTGCAATAAAAGTTTGAACCACAAATGTAAAACTGCTGAACTAAATTTTCACCAGAACCCCATATAAATTTAGTCCAAGGCATTTATCACTGTAAGGATCCAGAGATTTGACTTCTTAAATGTAGTAAAAAGATACCACTGTGTCTTTTACCAAACCCTAATATTAGTTAAACTGTTTCAAAAGGGATAAAGCACAAATATTGCTTCATAGGGTTTTTTGTTTCAGACTTCTGTTCTTTCTCCTCCTTTCTTTAGCTGTTGTAATGATTAAAATTTCAATGTGTCTTCAGCATTTGAGGGGACCCCCCCCTCCCCCCAACCAAATCAAGACTCTGCTCAGTTTTGGTTGATTAACACTGTTTTTGTGTGGAACCAAGAATCACTTAGCAAATGCATAGATATTTCATTATCACTTTATTAGAAAGGATGGGTGGACAGCTCTCTTGAGAGTGACAGTTGTACGTTGTCTCAAGTCATTACCCTGAAGCTAACTCCTAGTTTTAATTCAGGCTGTATGTCATATGGGTTGTAGATTTTGTCATGTAGGTTAATGAAGAACTAACGTATGAACTTGTGGCACAGCTCGCATTCTCTCCTGGCATGTACTCTTATCTTATTGTAAAATCAAATAGCTTAATTCCCCTGTGAGAAGAAGGATGTTATCTTGCATTTGCCAGATGTTGGGGACATGCAGTTGGGAAGTTGCAGTATACTAGCTGTGCTGTGGTAACTTTATAGCATAGCCCTTTTCCCTCTCCCCTTAGTACTATTTACTTCTGCAAAATCTTCAACAGACTTCTGCATGAATCAATTTACATGCAACTCAGAGGGATAATTTTAGTAGTGGTAGTAAGGTGATGTCATAAGATCAAATATAGAAACATAAGATTTTAAACTTGTTTCTGTTGCTGTTCAGGCAGTGAGGTTTCCTAAAAGAGCAATGGTTTGACTGTCCCTGAAAGGTCAGAGCTACTGCTGGTAGTGAGGCAGAATAAAAACAGTCTATTACTGGTGCTTCCCTGACCAGAGTCGGGAAGATTTAGGAGGACTGGATGTAGTAGTGTTTTTGTTTGTCTTGAACATTATGATTCAGTTTGAGGATCATCAGGGCCTTGTCATCAAAGATATTTAATATGTATTTAATCTTCAGAAAGACCAACATTTGATGCCTACCTTTCTGTAGAATAAAATAGTAGGGTTCCTCAAATTTCTCCAGACTCTTGCCTACCTATTTTTTTTAAATATGCTTACTATTGAATATTAGTTTTCATTCTTTAGCAGTGATTTACTTAGAATGGCTTTGGCAGTGTAGCCTTTCCCTTTAAAAGGAAATACAAGCATACCTTGGAGATACTGTGGGTTCGGTTCCAGACCACCGCAATAAAGTGAATATCACAATAAAGCAAGTCACATGAATTTTTTGGTTTCTCAGTGCATATAAAAGTTATGTTTACACTATACTGTAGTCTATTAAGTGTGCAATAGCATTATGTCAAAAAAAAAACAATGTACATACCTCAGTTAAAAAATACTTTATTGCCAAAAAGTGCTAACCATCATCTGAGCCTTCCGTCACTCGTAATCTTTTTGCTGATGGAGGGTCTTGCCTCGATGTTGATGACTGCTGACTGACCAGGGTGGTGGTTGCTGAAGGTTGGGGTGGCTGTGTCAATTTCTTAAAATAAGATGGCAGTGAAGTTTGCCCCATTGATTGACTCTTCCTTTCAGGAAAGATTTCTCTGTAGCATGCAATGCTGTTTGATAGCATTTTACCCACAAGAGAATTTCTTTCAAAATTGGAGTCAATCCTCTCCAACCCTGCTGCTGCTTTATCAACTCAGTGTATGTAATATTCTAAATCCTTTGTTGTCATTTCAACAATGTTCACAGTATCTTCACCAGGAGTAGATTCCATCTCAAGAAGCCACTTTCTTTCTTCATCCCTAAGAAGCAACTCCTCATCTGTCAAAGGTTTATCAGAAGATTGCAGCAATTCAGTCCCATCTTCAGGCTCCACTTCCCATTCTAGTTCTCTTGCTACTTCCACCACATCTGCAGTTACTTCCTCCACTGAAGTCTTGAAGCCCTCAAAGTTCTCCAGGAGGGCTGGAATCAACTTCTTCCAGACTCCTGTGAGTGTTGATATTTTGACCTCCTCCCATGAATCAGGAATGTTCTTAATGGCATCTAGAATAGTGAATCCTTTCCAGAAGGATTTCTATTTACTTTGCCCGGATCCATCAGAGGAATCACTATATGCGGCAGCTCTAGCCTTACGAAATGTATTTCTTAAATAGTAAGACTTGAAGGTTGAAATGACTCCTTGATCCATGGGCTGCAGAATGGATGTTGTGTTAGCAGGCATGAAAATGACATGAATCTTGTTGTACATCTTCATCGGAGCTCTTGGGTGACCAGATGCCTTGTCAATAAGCAGTAATGTTTTGAAAAGAATCTTTTTTTTTCTGAGCAGTAGGTCTCAACAGTGAGCTTAAAATATTCAGTAAACCATGTTGTAAACAGTTGTGTTGTTATCCAGGCTTTGTTGTTCCATTTATAGAGCACAGGCAGAGTAGATTGAGCACAATTCTTAAGGGCCTTAGGATTTTCGGCATGGTAAGTGAGCATTGGCTTCAACTTCAAGTCACTAGCTGCATTAGCCCCAAACAAGAGAGTCAGCCTGTCCTTTGAAGCTTTGAAGCCAGGCATTGACTTCTCCTCTCTAGCTATGAAAGTCCTAGGTGGCATCTTCTTCCAACAGAAGGCTGTTTTGTCTACCTTGAAAATCTGTTGTTTAGCATAGTCACCTTCATCAATTCTCCTAGCTAGATCTTCTGGATAACTTGCTGCAGCTTTTGCATCAGCACTTGCTGCTTCACCTTGCCCTTTGATGTTATGGAGACAGCTTCTTTCCTGAAACCTCATGAACCAACGTCTGCTAGCTTCACACTTTTCTTCTGCAGCTTCCTCCCCTCTCTCAGCCTTCCCAGAACTGAAGAGAGTTAGGGCCTTGCTCTGGATGAGGCTTTGGCTTAAGGGAATGTTGTGGCTGGTCTGATCTTCTATCCAGACCGCTAAAACTTTCTCCATATCAGCTGTAAGGCTGTTTTGCTTTCTTATCATGCATGTGTTCACTGGAGTAGCACTTTGAATTTCCTTCAAGACCTTTTCATTTGCATTCACAGCTTGGCTACCTGCTTGGCGCAAGAGACCTGGCTTTTGGCCTGTCTCTGCTTTCGGCATGCCTTCCTCACTAAGCTGAATCACTTCTAGCTGTTGATTTCAAGTGAGAGACGTGCGACTCTTCCTTTCGCTTGAACACTTAGAGGCCATTGCAGGGTTATTAACTGGCCTAATTTCAATATTGTTGTGTCTCAGGGAATAGGGAGGCCCGAGGAGAGGGAGAGAGACGGGGGAACAGCTGGTTGCTGGAGCAGGCAGAACACGCACAACATTTATTGATTAAGTTTGCTGTCTTACATGGGTGCGTTTCATGGCACCCCAAAACAATTACAATAGAAACATCCAAGATCACTGATCACAGATCACCTTAACAGATATAGTAATAATGAAAAAGTTTGAAATATTGCAAGAATTACCAAAATGTGACGCAGAGACACAAAGTGAGCGTGTGCTATTGGAAAAATGGTGCTGATAGACTTGCTTGACACAGGGTTGCCACAAACCTTCAATTTGTGTGTTTAAAAAACCCCAAACACAACAACAAAAAAACCAAAAGCACAGTATCTGCAAAGCGCAATAAAATGAGGTATGCCTGTAATGTAAACATGGTAAAATTCAAATTCTTTATTAGCCAAGGCATGTTTCAGTTATGCTCAATTAAAAACTATTCAGTTGTAGGGTACTGGTATCTTAGTAGCAAAATCAATGAAAGTTGACTGAAATAGCTCAGTCCTACTTAAATATTAAGTGTTTAGATACACCAAACACTTAAGGAGCCTGAATAAAATGCTTAATGCGTTTTTGTAATTCTGTTAAGCCTTAAACAGGAAGCATTCAGTTTTATACTTGTGATCTAATTTATGATAGGCAATCTAGATAAAACCACTTCATTTGTGTGTGTGAACATTTCCTGCACCCAAGTTACTGGGGGATGGGAAGAATAGATTGTTATCCTGAAGCTGGTTCATGAATCCCGTCTTTGATATGGAAAAAAGTGCAACTTATTTGGGGAGGTAAGAGTTGCTACTGTGCAGATGTAAGTAGGAGTAATGCCCCCCTTTTGTGCAGTATTTGGTGTGGAGTGTTTGGTGTGGAGTGTATCTCTTAAGATGTTTCTGTCTTTTGAAACACTTAATACCCATATTTCTCACTTCTGAGAACTGGGGTAGACAGAACTTATGTGAATAGGAGCATATTTTGAGGTAAGATGCTCCTAGCCTAAAGTTTCTATCTTTGAATCTACCCTAAAGAAAGCAACCTGCCACCAGGCTAAAAGTCACTGTTTTCTAATGAATGTTCTTGCCTATTCTGTAGAGCAGAAGAATTTGGGAGGGGTCAAGCCTGTTGCTTCTGGGAAGTGTAATGTTTGTCTTCCGGTCTGCTTTTGTAAGTCAGCAGCTTCTAAATGCTACTGGAGTAGCATCAAAAGAACTGAGGCTCTTGAGCACTTCATCCTGCGAGCACGCTGTAGCCTGGTGGTTAAGGGGATCATCTGAAGGTCAGAGGTGCTGTTTGAGAAGAGTTGAATTCTGGTCTCTAATTCTGTTTGCATGCCCTAATCTCTGATGTACTCAAGAAAAGGGAGTTACGCTATTTTCTGCAACTCTGTGAATTGGATCTTTTTGTTTTTTTTTCTTTTTTTTCTCCTGAAGTTCTCGGATATGGAAACAACTTCTTCTTATTATTATTTTTTTTAAACTGATGAACAACTTAACTTTTTTGAGAGGGATTTTAACAGACCAATACAACTATTTAGAGTCTGGCTTGAGAGCTGCTTTGAGTTTACTGCTGATGTGCTGTTTAGTTCTTTGGAAGAAAAATCTTTAGAGTTCATTAATGATTGAGTGGATACTGCTTAAGGTATAGTTTCACAATATTCTGAGCAAATCTAAATCAGCAGCAGCTGCTGGCTGTGCATTTCTGGCATTGGCACTTGTCTGGTCCTATGGTTCCTAAGCTGGTTCAGAGAGCTAAACTGGCAGGAAATAATTTACTTTTTCTGGCTTAGTTTAATGGCTTAAACCATCCTTATGGTTTGGTGTCAGATGGGAGAGAATCTTGGGGAAAATATAGGGCTTGCAGCAATCTGGCTCTACTTGTATAAAACTCAAGAAGCCTTAAGATTCTTCAAACAGTAGAAAAGTATTCCTTCTTTCAAGAAACTTCTTGCTTATGAGAATCCAGAAAACATAGACACAATTTCGTGGTTCAAAACAGCAGTTGGTGTTCTGAAGAGTCAAGCCGTAATGAAATGTGGTCATAGCTCCATTCTCCAGTCAGTGGCCTTAGAGTCAAGGTCTGTAGTATGTCCCCTTTATTCCTTATTCCACTTGTGAGAGCTCACTAGGCTTTTGGAATACGTGCTCTAATCACAGCACACTTAAAATCGTCAGTCTTACCAAAAGGCTTGTATTTTCCTCGTGTCCCAGACAAAGCTGGCTGTTATCCAGAATTCTTCCTGTGATGGTTCCTTCTACCAGTGTACTGTCATGGTAACTTTTGTGAGATGCGGTGGTTTATAAGATTAAATATGTAGTCTCTGATCCATGAAGGAATTTGGGCGTTTGTGTCCTGTTCAAAACAATGGGATTTAGATGCCTAGATGTTTTTGTAGATGTGCACGTTTGTATTGCTAGTTATTGGCTACTTTTATATTTTAAGCTGAATTTATTATTAATTTTTAGAAACTGCTTTAAAGATGTATAGTGATGCTTATTTTTGAGGAGCTGAAATGCTTTTTATAACTGAAGCTTAATGATCTTGTACATATGTACAAGACAATTTCAAAGAGCTTACAAATCATACACACTGCACTTGGATTTCAGTCTTGTCGGTCACACTGAGCGTACTCTGTCATATAAGCAGGTTAATAAAATTGGGAGAATGGCTCTCTTATGTCAGCAGGCATGCAAAGGCTATTCCTTCCCTAATTAAATTTAGGGACTTGAATGCCAGGTATGGGCTAGATGGTTTTTGAGATGCTAGTCTGTGTTGCTGAATGAAATGGGATTTTTATTTATTTGTTTTTTTTTTCCTCTCCTAGCATGAATCTTTAATGTGCTGATTAGAGCATGTGCTGGAGGGGTTCTGACATCCAGGTTTAATGGTAGTTCAAGCACTTCTGTTTAGGGAAAAGATGCATTCCTGAAAAAACTGGTGTACAAATCTGTTGTATACCATCCAGAGTAGCTAACCACTTTCTTTGTTTCTTTCTAGGAAACACCAAAATAAAGCAGATGTTGTGGCCTGTACTGTTATCTCAAGGTTTTGCAAGTTGTTCTTTTATGTGCTTCTTGGCAGCAGGAATGTAAACTAACCTTTTCAGCACTGAACTAGAACCTTGACGGGGTTGCGGCTACAGGTAAGAACAAATTCTCCCCCTTAGAAGTTTATGGGATGGTATAATCAATTGTACTTTGACTGTTTTATAATTATATATTTGCATTTGACTAAGAATTTAATGTAAGTTTAAAAATACATCGGATAAAGCATATGTGTGAGGTTTTTTTTTCTTTCTTTAAATGCATTTGAATCTTGCATAATCTTGTTTTCTGTAGGGAGGAAATGTGACTTAAACTATAACTCCTCTCTCTTTCTGTGGAAAGCACTGTTTAAAAAAAAAATGGAAAAACTGTAATTTTTTCAAAATGCAAGTGTGTTTTGTCCCAGATTTTGAGGAAGATATTTTCTCAAACAAAAGACTGCGTAGTGTCAGTCAGTAAAATTCTTGAAGCTTTTTGACACCATACGCTGAGATCAGCTTACTGTCTATGTGCGTGGTTCTTTTCCCCTCAAGGTTTGTGTTTCCTTAAATGAGCTACTAGCAGCAGTACTGCTAAAGTTACCTTTTAAATCAATAACAGAAAATCTCTTAATATTTGTTATAAGTCTGCTATAGCTTCAACTTTTGAATGACCTTTTCAAGGGGAAAGGTTGGTGTCTTCTTCCAGGTCAATGTTGAATGTTTCAGCTGCTTGCTTTCTATCATAACTTTATCTGATGAAGGGAAGCGAAGGAGATAACTCTTCTCCCACTACTGGGTGACTGTTCTCGACTGCATGTGGGGAGCTAAAAATCTACATTATTTTTCTGATTGTTAAAGACTGATGAATTTGATGTTACAAAACTAAATAACCCCCCCGCCCCCCCTCCCCCGCAAATACTTATCAAAGGCTGCATGCTTTATTTTGTATGTTTCTGAATAATTTACTCCCTGTTTTTAAATGGGGAGTATGTGTTTGAAGATTGCAATAAAGTGATTTTATGAATATATGCTGAATCAGCAGAATTGTGATTAGTGTTTTAGTCTTAATTTCACCTTTTGGTATCTTACTTGACAGTAAGATTTGCTTGCTTTAGGCTATAATCATTGTTAGTGGCAGGACCAGTCTGGAATATTGATATTGAGTGGTGTAATATGTCTTATTCTTAGGCGGGATGATATATAGGTCAGTAACAGGTTTGTGCCAGGAAGATGGCTTGAATTCTCTTGTTGCTGCAGTGGAAGAAAGGTACAAATGTGTTTTTTGTTTTTGTTGTCTTGATCAAATTTTTATGTGTCAGTTGCATTGCTGTAACAGTTAAGTGAGTAGTGTGTTCCATCCTAGGCAAAAAAAGGCAAAACTCTTCTCATGGTGTGCAAGGCATAGACTACTTTATGTTGCAAGGTACCTCTAGCATTCATCTACCCTAACCCTTGTGTCACATTTCCTCAGGTTTGTGTGTGTGCGTGTGTGAGAATCAACAAGTTAGCCCTCAATTAAGTAAATAAATGGCAATTTTCTGCTGTGGTTCTGCAGACCTGCTGGAGATCACTTATTCTGGTCTTTCATACCTGTTTAGGAACAACTTATTGATAGTATTGAGCTAACCATTCATTGCTGCCTTGTTCTCACAAAAATACATCCGAAATTTTTATTAAACAAAGTTGAAAAGGATAAGGAAAGAATTTGTCCTAAATGTCTGATTTAGGGTAGAGAAATAGTATTTAGTGACATACTGCTTCATGCTAATGAAGAATAAAATAAATTCTTCAACTTTAATACAAAGTGTGTATTGGCTAAACACTGGCTCTCTTTTTTTCAAAAGCTTATGTGCTGTTTCTTTTAATACTGGTCAAACCTGGCTGCTGGTAGTTAAATTGATGATTGGAAAGGGATAAACTAAATTTACCTCAAAAAAAATGGCTGCTCTTTTATTAAATTTAGAGCAGGAAAAAATGATTCTGCAAAGAAATAAATATGAATTTTACTTAGGGATTGTTTTTGTATTAGGTCAATGCTTTCTGGTATCCAAGTGCCACACATGTATCTCTGTTTTGAATAGCCAGGTAAAGAAATGAGAACATGCCTATTGGCTATGGGAAGTATGAGCTGATACAAAGAAAAGGAATTTCAGTTAATACTGTGTGCATATAAATCTCCATAGCAGACTTGCCATAGTATGGGCAGTAGGGAGAAATAAGAGTACAGTGCAATCCTATGGCTGATATAATACAGTAAAACCACACCTGGTTGCAGAGTCCCTGTTAAGGACAAAAAGTGACTGCAGAGCTGATAGGCCTGAAGTGTTAATATCTGATTTAACTAAGTAGACCTAATCAATAAGGTGCCTGTGCACCAGACTCGTATTTCAGGAAAGTGGTGCAAGGGCATGAATACTGACTCACATGCCTCTAGCTTGGCTCTTACAGACTTTAGCCTTCACTCTGTTCCCATGCAGTTACTGTGCTTCTGGAGCCATGAAGGTGCTAGAAGCAATAGCCTGTTTGCTTTGCTGTTGTACTTGGTGAACCAGCTTGGGTATTTATACATCTTTTTTGTATGGTTAATCTGTAACTCAGATAAACTGCTCACATATAACCAAGTTGACTGTGTTTCCCAGGCTTCATAGTATTTGGAGAAAATCTAATAAAGAAAAACTGAAGTTGTTACGTGACAAATTAAGATGCCTGAAATTCAGTGAAGAAGTTGTCTACTTTAGAGTATTTCCCACTGTGAGTGACATCTGCTTTCATCTTCTTTAGCAAGTTCCTAGCTGTGGTGCCCATATAACCTAAGAGCTGCTGAATGTTAGAAGTCACAATGGCAAACAGAATTATGTGCTACGAAGAGCATTACATCTTTTTTTTAAGTTTGCACATGGTCACAAAACTGTGAATTTGACTTCTGCAACTTATCTTAGGGTGAAGCACATGTACGGATAAAGGTTTGGTGGCTGCAAAATGCATTGATCTGAGTGATGTCTTTGTACTATTTGCTGTGGTTGCAAAGCCAGATTCAGAGTCCGCTTTCAAGTTTTCTGTGGATTTCATCCTATATGTCTGAGTTGATCTCTAACTTTGCACCTACCAAACTGCATTCCAGGAGAATAAGACGCCACAGCATAAAAGCATGCAACTCATCCATGAGAGACCATTATATAAGCTGAGCTTGAAGGTCTGCAGTTGCATAGTTTAACCTACTTTTCAGTAATAAGGTTACAAGAAAGCAGAATATGAAGTGAACCTCTGAAAAGACAAACTTTGAAATATTTTTAGTTTTGCTTGATAAATATATTCACTTTATGAGTGCATATTTGATGTTTTTTAAGTTACTTGCACACACTTCTTAATTTTTGGTGCAGTTTAATTTAGTATCAGCCCTTGAACTTAGATGCTCAATAGTTACAAGACTGCATAGTATAGAACATAATTTAAATTGATCTTTTCTTTGAGATGCCAAATGCTGTGAAAGTGACCTGTAGAGATACTAATCCTTTTCCCCTTATGACATGACCACCATTGAGGCAAATTAAGATTTGTGGGTGTTTTTAACTTCACACTTAGGGTTTTTTTTGTTTTGTTTTAAATAACAGTAAACATAACTTCCTTGTGTCCTAGTACTTGATTTGGGATTGAGAATATTCAGTCACCTTCTGCCCTTAACTGTATTCTCGTATTTTGTCAGTGACTTAAGTATATGTATCCAACTCTTAATGTACCTCAAATGCTAAAACACAGTGCTTCTGTGAAATATTTCTGATGACAGAGATCCATAATCTGCTCCACAGTACTGTTAGACTCACAACTTTCAATGGAGCAAGCCATCCAAAGCTTACCAGTTAGACCACAAACATGCATGTTTTCTGATGTTAACAGTAAAAAAGCAAAAAGGGCTGTGGTGCTAAATCTGGCTCTTGATATCACTGCCCTCTTGGATCTGCTGGCTTAGCTGCTTACTTCTAAACTCACTGCAGTCAAAACAGCAAAGTTTGAAAGTGTTAAAGCTAATCTTACTCCTCTTCAATGGAACGTTCTAAAGAGTAATAGCAAAAACATCTCAGCCAGCAGTTCTGAGAGGAAAAAACAGTTGCTGGTACAGTGTAGTGGTGAGTAGTTGAGGCAAAGCAAAAGTGATAATATTTTCGGGTGTTGCTACTGATGTTGAAAAAGGGTGAGAATCCGCAATCTTAAGTTAAGCCTGTGATTGTTTTGTACCTCCACACCAATTAAAGTAGCTGCAGCATATTCTCAAATCTTGTTTATCTCCTGCTTAACTTGCTAGTTTAAAGCTAGGTTTGTTTTTTATGTTTTTTAACACTATTACACTATTCTTTGTAGCAATAGAGATGCCCAAATTCATCTCAAAGTTACAACTGTTGGTCCTGGTCATGTGTCCTACCTGGTTATGGGGATAACTTGCAAAATTCTGGAGTGCCTGGCTTAAAAGCCTGTTATGCTTCCTTCATGTGATGCTGTCAAGAAAAGTTCTTGATTGTAGGTTCTATGCTAAAGGCTCATCTTGATACTTATTGGTTTCTGTGTATCAGAAAAGTGATACAGCTGTATTGGTCAGCTGTATCACTGAGAGCCTTCCTAATGGTGACTACAAAGCTGCTGCATGGCCACAGATTATTTAAAACAAACAAAGAAAAAACACTCCCCCTACCCCCCGCAAAAAGCATTGTAAGTAAACATAAATGCTAATCTATCACTATCCTTTCTTGTAGCTTATTTTTAAACCAAAAGGAAATACTCGGATCTCATTCTCAAATTCCCATACTTGCTATTTGACTTTGTCAGTACTTTGTGGTTATGTTGTACTAGTTGAAGTTAGAGTAGCTGTTACAGCCAAACTTTCTCAAATAGAGCCTTTGCTCAAAAATTCAGTGACTATTTGCCTAAAGTAAATTTATATAGTGCTAGCATTTTTAAAGTCAGTAAAGTCTATGCAGTTTTCCATGCACCAGTACAGGCTGGGGACTGACCAACTGAAAAGCAGCTCTGTGCAGAAGACCCTGGGGGTCCTGGTGGACAAGAAGTTGACCATGAGTCAACAATGTGCCCTTGCAGCAAAGAAGGCCAATGGTATCTTGGGCTCTGTTAGGCAGAGTATTGGCGGCAAGTTGAGGGAGTTGATCCTTCCCCTTCACTCAGCCCTGGTGAGGCCACATCTGGAGTACTGGGTCCAGCTCTGGGCTCCCCAGTACAGGAAAGACATGGATTTACTGGAGCGGTCCAGCAAATGGCCACAAAGCTGGTTAAGGCACTGAAGCATCTCTCATATGAGGAGAGGCTGGGAGAGCTGGGGCTGTTCAGCCTGGAGAAGAGAAGGCTTGGGAGGGGACGGGGGGAATTTTATCAGTGTGTATAAATATCTGATGGGAGAGAGTAAAGAAGATGGAGTCAGATTCTTCTCAGTGGTGCCTAGTGACAGGACAAGAGGCAATGAGCACAAACTGTAACACAGGAAGTTCTGTCTGAATATAAGGAAAAAACTTCTTTACTGTGAGGGTGACTGAGCACTGGAACACATTGCCCAGAGAGGTGGTGGCATCTCCATCCTTAGAGATATTCAAAAACTGTCTGGACACCATACTGGGCAACGTGCTCTAGGTGACCCTGGTTGAACAGGGGGGTTGGACTAGATGATCTCCAAAGGTCCCTTCCAACCTCAACCATGCTGCGATTCTGTGATTCAAAAAAGATCCAAAGTTTTCTGTAAACAAAGGTCTTTAAAGCTTGCTTAATCTGGTTTCACTTATCAAATGAACCTGGTTTTACTTAATTAATGTAATCTTGTATTTATTTACAATACACTTATTCTGTAATTTTTGTGTATATTGAGGGATGCAATGAATCTTTCTTATGAATGTTAAAACTATATATAATGTATATCTATACATATATAGCATGTGTAGTGTGTGTATGCATACATACATGCTCTATATACAGAGACATACACACAGAGGAGCTTTTTACTTTAAATCCAAGGCCAAGTCTAAACTTTTTATTTAAGCCTGAAAAGTCATTTTCTTCACTTTCAATAAACTTTGAAATTGTTTGGTACGGATACTTTGACCATTTGTTTGTCACTTAGAAAATGCTGTACTAGATACTAAAGATCTCTGAAACGTCATTCTTTTTTATAGCAGGAGGACATGTGTTTTGTAACAGGAAACTCTGGCACTGTTTCTCTTCCACAGCACTGACTTATTAAAAATGACTGGCCTGTTGAGTGAATCCCTCTGAGGAGGAGATATTTAGCAGTACACTTTATGACCTAAGCATAAAAGATTGATGCTGGACCATTCTGATTACATGAAAAGATAGATTAGTGCCTCTCTTGGGACTTGTGGCCATCAAGGTATTAGTACAGTTATAATACTGCCTTTGGAACTGACAAGTCATCTGAAAGTTATTTAATGGTGTCTGCTGCAACTTTTATATGGCTTTTAGATGTTATAAGTTAATTAAGGTTTTTTTGCCTTATTTAGGACAACCAGCAAGTAAGTATTATTTCTGCTTGTTAAACCTGAATCTGTAAGGAAAAGAGCATGCTTTTCATTTAAAATAACTGTCCGTTTCCTCTTTGATACAGTGGAAAGTAAGCTCACTGGGGATGTTCTGTAACTGAGTAAGAACTCTGTTTACCATTTTATAAGCAGAACTTGGAGAAAAGCTGTGTTTGATCTTCTGTTCAAAAGAAACAAAATAACAAACCTACATATCTGATTTCAAGACCATTTAACACATCTGATATAATGCAAAAAATCTTGAGCATGTAGCTACTGGGAAAATGATCTCTGATACTGATCCTGAATTTTGCTTAAGTGTCAGAGGATGAGAATTTAATAAAACTGTTACATGTATATAGCATATCAACTTAAACTTGCTTGAACCAATATTTAATGTGGTTTTTGTCTTTATGCTTCCACACTGCAAAAGGGTGAATGACTCTGGTTTTCTAGGTCTGAATTATTGCCTTTCTTCCCTTTATATGAGAAGTTCCTCACGCAAGATTTGCATCAGGTAGGAAACATCAGAGTGTGATGTTAGGACTTAAGAGAAGTAAGGTTTGAGTTAATTTCTTGCCGCAGTAGAGGGATGTTTGTGTTTGTTAAAGACTCGCAGCCCTGTAGTGTCTTGGAAATGGCTTAGCTGTTGATTTAAAACTAAAGATGAAGTCTATACAGTAGAGTGGTAGCTAGAGCTACTGCTCAGATTCAGTCTCCTCCTTTGCCAAAGGAGAAAAGACCAATATTTTCTTCTAAAGGCCTTCCAAAGGTTACTGCTGATGATTACAGGCACTTACCAGGTGATATGAGATTGATTTCCCCACAGATGGGAAAACTATTGGAAGAAGAGAATCCTTGATTTCCATCCTTGGTCTGAGTAATATATATTGTTTTGAAGAATAGCCCCTGGAGCACAGATTAGAATTTAGGTTAGATTAGAACTTCTCTGTTCTCAAGGAAGCTTTAGGAATTACAGTAGACATAATCTTCCAGATTTCCAAAACTTCAGCTAATAATTTTATGCGAGATAAATATCTTTCCAAGAAGGAACTGAAATTGTTTTCTCAAACTCAGGTATTAATAATTAAATTTTATAAAAATTCAGAGTTTTGGCAATAAATTCTCCCTGGCTGAAGGGGTACTGAACTTCAAAGCTTACATGTATTGAGTGAAGCCACAATGACTGAGTTACTAGCTGGAAGTGGACACTTTCACCTGTTCTTCTACTGGCCACATTTTCTCTCGAGATTGAACCTTGCTCTGCAGAGATATTCAGGGCTTATTGCCTTCAAGTCTTTCAAGAAATGGTGAGAGGTGTTTGAATGTTGAAGAGGAAGCATAATGAAGTCTTCATTAAGAACCTGGACAGTGGAACAGAATTCACCCATAGAACTTTTGCTGCTGTGTTGGAATGAGTGGTTGATAAACTAAAGGGTAGACCTTAGGGTAGACACACCAGAAGAAATGGATTGATGTAACTCAAAGCTCAACCAAGTCCTGTGCTTGGGACAGGATAAGCTCATGCCTCAATACAGGCTGGATGATTGCTGTTTAGAAAGCAACTTTGCAGGAGAAGGACCAGGGGTCCTGATGGACAGCAAGTCAACATGAGGCAACAGTGCATCTCTGTGGTGATACAACCCAGTACGCGGTTGGCTTTTATTAGGAAAAGAACTATTATGTATGCACAAAGTTCTCAAATAGGTGAGTGATCAAAAAGTATGGTAGTATCTCATAGCCAAACTATAGGGGGAAATTGTACCATGCTGTGGAATTTATTGTCCATGCAAAATCTGAGCTTCTGGCTGATTGTTAAAGAAAATCTGTCTAAACCTGGAATCTGATTAATGCTGTTTTATTCCACATATCTCTTAGGGGTTCTTCAGAACAGATAATTTGAAGTCTTGTATAAGGAACATAGCATAATACACAAGCATAAGAGCTACTTGAACTCTGGGATTTCTTAGCTGATTTCATATAGCCAGGTGCTTTTCCTGTATTAAAAAAAGAACATGAAGTTGCATGATGTGACAGTCTATTAAAGGATAAAATTGGTTCTGTAATATAATGTTAGTAATGCTTGAATCAAAGGCCATTAGATCTTTATGCATCCCAGCTATTTGAGTTCAGAGAGACTAGTGTCATCACTATTGTGCTACAGGTAAGAGGATCGGTTGTTTCAGTGTAATATTGTAGACACTGTCTCAGTTCCTGAAAACTGGCTGTTGTTGAGATGGTACTTATCTGGGACAGCTGTTGATTATGTGCAATATAACTTAAGTGAAATGGTCTATCATATTAGAAGTCTAGTTTTCTACTTCGATGAAAGCATAGCAGAACTGAGGCTTTAAAATCAAAATCCTAGATAGTGGTATAAGGAAGGAGAAGTAAGGTTGCGCTTCTTGTTAGCGTATGTGTCCTTACCAGTTAAAACAGCCAAAATTAGGACTCTTGATAGTTTAGCTAGCCTAGACTCCAGTTCTTGAGCAAAAACTTTTTTCAGATCTGAGTCTTCCCCATGTGGTCTTGTGTGAGGGAAGATGTAATTGCTTTTACAGAACTCTCTAGAAATAAAATCTTAGCATGAGTATTCAAACATGATCAGTAATAGTAATCATATCCAGGAGGTAGGTTTCAGGGCTTATTTGGCTAAACATTGGCTTAAATTTTTACAAGAAACAAAATAACTTTTGGTTTTGTGCCAGATTTTAAGTCTAAGTTTGATCTGGTAACATTCAGTTCAGGGTAATTTTAAAATGCGTCTCAAAGGAAAATTTTTTACATTATAAAGCTTTGTGTAATGAAAGGCGGGGTTTTTGTTGTTGTTGTAGCATTTTGATCATAAATAAGCAACGGAGCTAGCAAGGGAAAATTTCAGTGAGCGCCTAAATGCCAGTAAGGACTTTGTTAAACAGCCTGCGTAGAAAATGCTGGAGAGTTCAAAATCAATTCTTTTCCCAGTCTATATTGTTGGCTACTTGTGTTTAGAGAGAAACTGGAACTTATCTTACATCCATTTTTGAGCATGACTGATACTGTTATTGTAATGGAAGTTTATTTGTATGAGGTAAAGGTGATAGTGTGTTGTGCCATGAAGTATCAATAAGTTGTTTTGAGGTTAATCTACAACTGTTTTTGGATTAATTTCATTGTAGTGCTATGAAAAATTCAGGGAAGACTTTTGCTTATGTATTCAGGAGTGTTCTAGCTTCTTTGATTAAATGACTGATCTATATACCTTGGATATGATATTGCTTGCTATTCATACCTCAGTGGTATGAAATGGCAGATATTGTGCTTCCAGTAATAATGTGGAATAGGGGAGGCAGTTGAACTAGACATGAGCTGACTTTGTTTTAAGATATGAGATGCATACTACGTAGGGATATAGTAACTAGTAATGGAACAACTGATATTCTTTACAAGAAATCCTTTCCTTTCTGTAGCTTGCCTTAAGGAAGTACTGTACAGAAAGGATGACTAAGCATGAGGACTTCATGGAGAAAGCTTCCTCAGGAAGTGCAATTTCCACTCTGAGTTTCTGTAGAAGATGGACTGCAGAAGTCCTCTATTTATGTGTCTGTAAGCTGTGACTATGGTTAGTTTATTCCTGCTGTTTGAATACAAAATCTGGTGACTGGTTTAACTCCCTCATATAAGAAGCAAATCATGTTTAATATTGGACTGTTTTGTAAGCAGTCTTCTTGAAAATTAGTGATCCCTATTGTTTAAAAACTAAATGCTGAAATAAAATGCCAAAAACTATATAAATTTTTTAAAGCATCAAAAGGATGAAGGTTTTTGAGGTTGATGTTAAATATTTCCTGTATATTTGTAGTGTTGCGAGTGTGTCGCCTGCATGTTGGTGCGTGTACAGATTCTTTTGCAATATTGGAATCTAAGGGAAGTAATCAGAACTGTAGTAGTAGATAGTTACCTGTGTGTTACTTTTGTGAACAGACTGTTTCCAAGTACCACAACAAATTTTCAGTGGTGTCTTTAAAGACTTTTTTTAATGGCAAAAACATTGGGTGCATATGCAGTATGTGTGGTAGTATAATCTTGATATAAATAACTTATGCTCCTACAATAAAGTTGTTACTGCAAAAATACTTTTTGTAAGAATGCTTGCTACTGAGAGCTTGATATGAGATGTTAGGGTGATCTTCCTGATGATCTAGTTCTTATTGGAAGTTGGTATACGAGAAGAGGTTTCTAATATTGACTGCGTAAGTTTAACCAGATCTGCTATAATTATTTTGGACTGGTTGACTTTGTTTTCTTATACCTGTCTGCCATCAGAACGGGTGTCCCCAGTATTCTGCTGGATTGCGAAGCTACCTCACCGAAGGCAGTGTGATTACTATTGATTTTAGGCTGACGACTTAGTTGCTCGCTCTAAGTGTCCAGAGTTGTGGAGGGTTGCCCTTTGGATGTATTTGCATGTTTGGCCGCTTTCATGTGAAATGAGTTTCAGCATGACTGACTTGCATGCCCAATCACTGGTGTATTAGCTGGCATTTTAGCATCTAAGGCTTTGAGTTAAATTTCCCAGTCAGTCTCTTATGTTGGTATTTATTTATGAGAGCATTTGTGGCTGTAACCTTCTCCCTGTGAGGCGGTCCATTGGATGTGCTTGGTTTTAGGCATTATGGTTTAAAATAGACTGCAAATGGACCTATGCAAGCTTTCTTGCTAGGCTAATGAAATTTGCCATTTCATTCTTGCAAGGCAGTAAGGCTTCATCAGAGGAGAAAGAGCTGTTTGCTGAAATAAGTGGATGGGGCTCTTAATTTATCAGGTTTGCTTAAAGTCATGCACAAAAAATGTGCTCTGTAAACTAGAGCAGGCAGAATCTACAGTTGGTGAATCTTTTTAATGGTTTTTGTGTATGTAGTAGTAGCCTCTTTATGTTTTTATTTTGAGCTACATCATGCACATCTTATTTTTACAGAACATCTTCTATAACTATGTATTTCAGGGTTGATTTTGATTAGTAGACGTGAATATTAGGCTGAAAGTAACCTCAGGAGTTCAGGTAACCTGCTTTCGGAGGAGGCAGGATGCAAGTAAACGTAGTTCATTCTTAGCGAAGTGTAACCTTTCCTTAATGAATAATTTCACAATTTTTCTAGGCAACTTCTCTGCTTAGCCACTTTGCATTTCAAAGTAGTTCTTCATATCTTAAAACTCCTTCATGATGAAGCAAACAATTTCTTACTGTATGCACCTCAGGAAAAGTAGGGAGACAGTTAATTTGCACCTTCAATAAAATAAAACATTATTACAAGTGACAATTATTGTGATCCTGGATTTTTTTCTGCTTTTCTAGCCTTTTCTGTGCTATGGCAATGATTTCAACCTCTCTGTAACCATTTCTTCTAAACTTCTGCTGCTGCTTCCTCTGTCTTCTCTCCAGTTTGTCTGCAACTTTCTGAAGTGTGAAGTCCTTCTTTGCTCAAAGTTTATATATGCTGATTTAGCACCAGTCTATTAACTGTTTCTCCCCTGATTGTGGCTTATTTAAATCAATTTAAATGTAACAAGACTAAATCCTTTCTTTGACTTTTTTTAGGAATATATAGAATATTTTGCTTGAAATCTAGAAAATAAAAGTATTCTGACTTATGATTAGAGGTACAGTAAAACTAGACTAAAAAGTAAACCGGATAAGGAATTGCTGCAGTATTTGGGGAAATTTTGTCTAAGTCTGTATTAAAGTAAAAGTGGTACACATGGTTCAAAAGAAATATTACCAGTGAGCAAAATCTTAGTCTCTGTCAAATGGTGGGGATCCTCAGCACTTCATGGAGTTCACTGGATTAGGTAATGAGAAGTTTGGATTATCTGCAAGAAAGTCTTTATGTTACCACAGCAATGAGGTGCAAAGAACCAAACCAAAACAACAACAAAAAACCTTTGTCTTTTCCTCATCACCTTGACAAGAGAGATGAAAAGAAATAGCACAAAGCAAGCTATGGATACTGAAAATGAGTTTAGAGGTGATGAATGGGGCAAGCAAAGTGCTTAACCTTTTTTGCGGACCTGCTAACAAACTCTTACACCAGATTTGGGTCATCCTGACTTTACAGGCTTGGATGCTCATGCATGGGAGGCCTAGGGGCTACTCAGGATCAGTCATGACGGAGTTCTTCTCAAATTCGTGTTGGGTAAAGGTTACTATCACTTTCACAACCAGGCTCTCTGGATTTTATGGGACAGTCTTTATCAGCATAATCAGAGGTTGTGGTGTCTGAGTTTCTGAATTCATCAGAGTCAAGTGCCCTGGGATCCATGGATTAAAGAATACATTCCCTGCCAATTTTGTGGGGTGAAAGATAATTTTTCAGGCCTAGACAGGATAATCTAGTCTATAATATAGGAGAGGAAGTCAAAGGTCCTTTAAAGCTTGAACATGGATTATTCTTGCAAGCTCATTTATTTTGAAAGAGGTCTTCTCTGAGAGTTAAAGAACTTATAATTTTCTGTGGATTATTTTCTTTCCTTTTACTTGGACAGCTAATATCGCTTGTAATTTAAACTTGAACCTAAAATCACATGTAAGCATATAAATGTCTTTTAAGGAAGGTAAAAATAGAAACTTTAAATTACACTCTTGTCCCTTTGTGATAGAATTTTGTGAAAAGTTTCTTGGGTCAAAGTGAGATTTGCCTTGCATTTCCTTGGAAAGGCTCTACTCAAATTTTCCTTTGGCAGATGGTCTACCTTCCTCTATTGTCAAATTTGCCATGCTTTACAGGATTACAGAAGTGACACAGTACATATAAAGCTGATGAGACCAGTCAGTACTTATTTATGGAGTACTAGCTTTTCTTCATACCACAATGAAACTGGAAAAAGAATAGGATTAATATGGATGTTCTTTTTCCAGCATGGATAAGTTTCTGCAGAGAATGACAAAATTGGCAGGGCTGCAGAGAACTGAAGACAACTACTGTGCCTTCATAGGGAGAGCCTTTTTGCATGCTGTAGTCTCGAAGTAGTTTTTAAAAACAAAACAAAACCCACCAGGTAAACAAGTGTCTTTAAGTTCACATTTTATTAATGTGATTTATTAATTACTTTTCCTGCTTGTAATTGTTGACATGTGTACAAATGTATTATCCTCATGCTTTACAACATGTATTATAAAGAAACAACACAAGGAAAGGAGAATGGAACTGGAACATTGCTAAGCAAGCTTATGGAATGGTAGGCTTATAAATAAGCTTTTTCTTCTGTTTTCCAGATTCAATATTGCATAAACATGGGTGCATTTTTGGATAAACCAAAAACTGAAAAACATAATGCTCATGGTGCAGGGAACGGTTTGCGTTATGGCCTCAGCAGTATGCAGGGATGGAGAGTGGAAATGGAAGATGCTCACACAGCTGTTGTAGGTATTCCCCATGGCTTAGAGGACTGGTCCTTTTTTGCTGTCTATGATGGTCATGCGGGATCTCGTGTTGCAAATTACTGCTCAACGCACTTACTAGAACACATCACTAACAATGAAGACTTTAGGGCAACAGAAAAACCTGGATCTGCTCTTGAGCCTTCAGTGGAAAACGTCAAGAGTGGAATCAGAACTGGCTTTTTGAAAATTGATGAGTATATGCGCAATTTCTCAGACCTCAGAAATGGGATGGACAGAAGTGGCTCAACAGCAGTGGGAGTTATGATTTCTCCTGAGCATATGTACTTTATCAATTGTGGTGATTCACGTGCTGTTCTCTATAGGAATGGACAAGTCTGTTTTTCAACACAGGATCACAAACCTTGCAACCCAAGGGAGAAAGAGCGAATCCAGAATGCAGGAGGCAGTGTAATGATTCAGCGTGTTAACGGTTCATTGGCAGTTTCTCGAGCTTTGGGGGACTATGACTACAAATGTGTTGATGGCAAAGGCCCTACAGAACAACTTGTTTCTCCAGAGCCTGAGGTTTGTGAAATTTTAAGGGCAGAAGAAGATGAATTTATCATCTTGGCTTGTGATGGAATCTGGGATGTAATGAGCAATGAAGAGCTCTGTGAATTTGTTAAGTCTAGGCTTGAAGTATCAGATGACCTGGAAAAAGTGTGCAATTGGGTAGTGGACACTTGTTTACATAAGGTATGTATTTGTTTTCCTCAAATAGATGTTCTAAAACTGCCTTCTAAGTGTTTAGATGGGTACAGTGTTGACAGCAGTTCCTGGCCTACTCTACACTTTCTCCCTCTTCCTTCCCTCTTGCTTCTGTACCCATTTGACTGTATATCCTGCTGAAGAATAAACTGCATCACATCGTATTGGGGCTAGAGAGGTAACAGCAATTACCAAAATAAAGTTTTAGTATTTTCTCAAAGTTGCAAATGATTCCAGCTCGGTTTTGTTTCCAAATACAGATTCTTTAAAATTAATAAATTCCACACAAGGTTTTTTGCTTGTTTTTTGTTCTTTCAAGTTGGGCAGTGTTTGTGTTCTTTATGTAAAACCTGTGCTTGCACTATCTCTTCTTCAAGACATGGTTTGTCTGTCACCTGAAGTGGTGTCCACAGCTCATTGTTGTAGCTCAGGTGGAGAAGCACTAAAACTACATCTGAGCTTGTTTGCACTCCTCAAACTAAGTTCATTTGGAGCAATTGCAGGTTGATCTGCAAATGTTTCATAGGCGTACCATTTCCAGCATTTCCTGAAAAGTGCAACTTCTACTAGTGCTAATCGAGTTCCTTCATTATGCTAAAGACTGAAGATGCCATTTTGAGAAAGTATTAAAATTTAGAATTTTAACACAGAAGGATAACATTCCCCCCCCCCCCCCCCCCAAATAACAAGGGTTGTATTTCAACCTCTGCTATACCTTGATCGGTTTAAATGCTGTGGCTTTTCTGACCAAGCACATGACCAGCCTTGTTGATGGTTTTTCACTCTAGTATACTTTCAGTAAAACTGAGCCCTGACCTTGTGTGTAGTTTCTCAAGATCAGATACTGGACTTGTGCAGTGTGTGACAAGATTAGAATGTTGTCGTCTATACTCCATGTGTGAATTGTACCACATAGTATTTATTAACTGCTGTGTGAGGTAGACATCACCATACATTTGCTATGGAAGAATACTGAGAATAAATTTTAAGTACTTCTGAAGGGATTTATTCTTCTCACATCAGACTCCTACTTCATTTCTTCGGGAGAATGAATTGTTGTGGTGGATGGTAAGAATTTTCCAGTAGGTCAGATTTACACAGAAATTATGCAATGACTAATGACACTTAAATTTCTGGGTTAGTTTGGTAAGATTCTATTTACATAATGATTGTTGTAAAGATTTCCAACTTAGTGCAAGAACAGAGAATTTCACAGAACTCCTCCCCCCCCTCCCCCCGCCTTAATTTCAAACCAGTAATGTTGCATTATCACTAATCTCTTCAATAACCTTTCAAGGTGAAGTCAAGAGTTTCAGCTAAGGTTCTGCTGGATCTCCTTGTAGGAGGATCAGACAGTATGGATAAGAGCACTAATGTTTTTTCAAATTCAGATATGGATTATAATTTTGCAAACTAAACTTGGGCAGAGAAGTAGTATTGGAGTTTACTAGTGGAGCATTAGCATTTTAATTAATACCTGAAAAAGCTGTTTGCAGATGTTGCTGAGCATATGGTAGTCTGTAAGGTCAGTTTTGCCATACTGAATGATTTCATATTTTGCAATGTACTTTCATCAAGGTTTTAGGTATGACACAGGTGTAGTCTGAGCAGACTTGTAATGATATGTGATGTTCTCAAACTGAAATGGATTAGTAGATAGAGCTAGCTGTTCTAGTAGTCTAGAATAAATATTCTGCATTTCATTTTGCAACATCGAGTGGTTTTTAATTAGACTCAAGGTAACAGTAAATGACTCCTTAATTTATGACTTGTTTTTTTAATGTTATTTTAACAGTTGACATATAATAGCAAGTTCATTAAATATATTGAAACTTTAAGATTAAGAACATATAGTAAAATCAGTAAAATTAATTTTAACCAGTAGTTTAGTTGAAACTAGCATTATAAGTAAGAGATTCTTATTAATCAAAATACAGTTTTATAGCTAAGTTGTTTTTTTTTTTCTTCCCAGGTAAATTGATAGTGCTGTGCTTGTTCCAAATGAAAATGTGATTGATAACAAGGATAGAAAAGGAGAGATAAGGCTAAAGATCCTAATTCTTCTTTTTTTTTCTTTGTCATATAGGGAAGTCGTGATAACATGAGTGTTGTACTAGTTTGTTTTTCAAATGCTCCTAAGGTCTCGGATGAGGCAGTGAAAAAAGATGCCGAGTTGGATAAGCACTTGGAATCACGGGTTGAAGGTAAGAAATTTATTTTGTTCATTAGAAATGCTGTTGTCACCTTCTTGATTGCAAAAACAAAAAACCCAAAAACCCTGAAAACCATCAAAACTTTATATACTGGATCAAATTCAGGCCTGATTGCAACTCTGAAATTTTATGTATTAGGAAAAATGTTTTAGCAATGTGGTTGGTTTATCCTCATATACCACAAGCATTTTCTTAATGTAAGCTTTGGGTTAGTATTTCTATCTTTACAAGACAAAATGCAACCACTGGCCTTGAAGAGGATTGATATCAGCTAATTAAATTGTGATACTGCTAATGTCTTACTTACAAAATATGGTTAGAAGGGATGCTTGTTATACTACTTATTCCCTTGTTTTTTGTGAAAGTTTTTGACAAAAAGAAAAAAAGCTTTATCAGTTCTGCATGAAGGGGCAATTTATTAATCTAAGTATCCAGACATTTTTAACATCTTGTATTTAGCACATCTTTGAGCTATTTTGCCACTGAGGACTCCTTAAAATATATTTTTGCTAAAAATTAACAAAGTAAATATAAATGATGAAAATACATGAGTGCAAGAGCCTTAAAATATCCTTTCAGATTCTGAATGCATACCAAATGTAAATGTTACGTGTATGAAAAAAATCATCTAGAATTTTTGTGGGCAACTCAACTTAATTCCTAACAGTTCCATTTAGTCACTGACTTTATCACACTCTATATGCATCCAAAAGCTTCAATACAACTTCTTCCCTTCAGCAGAAACAGTTGAAGAAAAGGTAGCTTGGCTGAAAGGTTTGCTCTTGTATATTTATTCCTGTTCTGGAGTGTTCTTCATGTCCGAAAAACTGATGTTTGAAGCAGATGGTCAGACTGTTGCTTCTAATTTAAAAATGTCTGTCACTCGTTAAGGCTGTTCTAAGGACTGACTAGGCAGCTATATGTAGTGGCCTCTTATCTCTTTGATTCACGTAGTGATCCAGGTACAGCTCACAGTTTTGGTAGAGTTGACTGAAGTTCAGTGTTGATACTGAATGTTTGCCTTTTTTATAGGATTGATCACATGTTGGCAGAGGCTTTTAAAAAAGCAACCCAGGCATGAAAAGGGCTGCTCTTGGAGTAGGTTGTCTTTCTGTTATGAATATTGCTAGGGTAGTATTGTACAACAGCATCATTAGAGAGAAGCAGTCTTCAGGAGTTTTGAAAGCCTTGGTATGGTTCTTTAAAACTTCTGTAATCTCATGAGAGGACTAATGAAGAAGTATGTCTTGTTTACTTAATGATGATGAAGTTTACTGGATCTATCAGTTACAGCAACAGTATTGAGGGAATTGGAAGGGCTTACTGAAGAGCAAGTTGACTGAGAAAGAAAGTCGAGATATTTTGAACCCTTTCTTGTTTTGTTTCAGGTCTGGGATAGATTATTCTGATCACTATATCCAAACTTATCTGTTGCATGCGGAGCTGGTCCCTTCGTAGATGGGTAGTGAATCATGCAGCCTTCCTACATGTCTTTTGTAGCTTTTTGCTGCATGCCAAGTCCAATGTTTCAGTGTTAGACTAAATTTTGCTCTCGTGACAGTGCTGTTCTGTGTTCATATTGAAAAATGCAGCATTGGCGGACTGTTGGACTGTTCAGTGTTCTTTACCATAAGCCAATTGAGAGTAATCTTAAATCTTAAATTTGGTTCCCAGGACTTTTGGGACTTTGCAGGTCAGAACCAGCAAGAAGCCATCTCTGTCTTGGGACTATATCAAGGTTTTAATGGCTTAAACCCCAGCTGGGGCCACTGGCAGCCTGAGCTGGAGCCTCTTTTATGAAGGAAGGCATGGCTGGCTAAATGTTCTCAGTTTGGGTCCTGAAACTTTCCAGGCACCCTAACATGGTGTGCATAATCTGTTGTTGAGGTAAAATATTTGTTTTCCTTTCTTAGGACTGTTTGAGAAGTATTAACATAGGACTCCAACACTATTGCATAATAGATGGATTCCATTTCTATTTTTGGTTTATTTGAATATCTGAGAACCACTGGCTTTTTAACATGCAGGAATGGATGCTTACAGGACTGATTGGACATGCTTTTATTACAAAGTAGTTAATATCCAAACAAATAGGACTAGGTATAATGAGAAGTAATTCTGCACTGTAGGTCTGAGGGGATCAGGAATTTTCTGAGAATGTGTTTAAAAGAAAAATAAAAAAGCATACAGCTAACCATTCATAACTGCTCTTAATACTAAGTATAAAACAACATATGACTATTGGAATGTACAATGTGATCTGGTTGCCATGGGGGAAAAAAAATTGTCAGTTTTGCCATAGTATCAGAAATGCTCAAACTTATCTAATGTCATAAATTACATTTACTGTAGATACTTTATTGTTTAATGTTTCATTTGTGTGAAACAACTGAGAAAATCATTCATACTCTTGGCCTGGATGTATGTGGTTTTTAAACTCTTGTCTAACCAAGTGAGATAAATTAATATAGTTCCCCCCCCCCATTTACGTTAGTGTCCCAGTAATCTAGACAATTGAAGAAACTGATGTAACAAACCTTAACTTTTAAATATATAAAAGATGGCCTTCAGGCCATGATCCAGCAAGGTATCTCTGAATGTGGTGTGGGTGTGGTGGAGGTGTTAGGTTTTTGCCTTTTCTTGTTTAAATAGGATCTAAACTGGGTACCTGAAATAGCATGCATATTTGTTGTTTCTGTTGAGATTAGTGGGAGCTAATGGTCACTTGAAATGCTAACTCTAGGCATGTTTCTCTGAACTTGGCTTACGTCTCAGGCTTCCTGGATGACACTGGTTAAGATAAATACCTGTTATCTGCCTATGTCTGAGTGAGTACACAAGCTGTTATAGACTCTGGGAGAAAGCCAGGGACAGTTCCCTTCGCTGTCAGCAGTTACGTGCACACAGAATGGTGGCGAGTTGGTATTGTCTGGTTCTTGGTGTCTCCTCTTGATGAGTGAATAGGTAAAAAAAACAAAACAAAACAAAACAAAAAAACATAGAACTGTTGTGTATTTATTGCTTTTGTAAACAGGAAGATTATTGGAGGGCTGTCAAATAACTTCTAGTGGGAATGACTGGATTAAGTGTGGAAATGATGTAGGAAGCCCTATCTACTAGTAACAATTCAGTGTTGTAATATACCTGAGTTACACTTTAACCCAACAGAATTGCTTCTTAGCAGAAACATATTTTACCAATGTTGTCAACATTCAACAACTACTACACACACCAAAAATTTGGTGGAGAGTCTGGAGTCCAAACTGATGCAAAGCCACTCTGAATGTAACCCAGAATGATTGCTAAGCTTAAGTACTCAACAGAAGTGTGTTACTTCAAAGCTTGTCACTTTGGTTACTTCAGCTGTTCTTGATTTTTGCTACATGAGTTCCCAGTGTCATTCTGTGTTCTGCTAATTGGATAGAGTGCATGACCTTTAAATGTCAAATATTCAAAAGGAATGAGTGCTAGCATGTTTGAGGAAATTCTACCAAGAAATTGGAGAAAATAAAGGAAATGGAGAATTTGGAACTTGAAATACTTACCCTTTGTGTTTTCTAACAGATTTTTGCATTCTTAATAAATTGTATGAAACTGACAACTTGACACAATGCTTCCTTAATTTAAAGAAATAGTAAATTCTTGGCCAAGGAATTGCTGGACTGGAGTTTTAACATCATGTTTGTGTTTCAAGTATTACGAGGTCAAAAATGATACACAGAAGCTTGAAGAAAATGTTTCAAACCACTCAGCAGCATAGGAAAAAACTGTTCAGAAAGCTGTTGGATTCTAAATAAATTAGTCTGATTTGAAGTTTTACGCAGTGAGCAGAACTGTTCTCATAGAAAAGCATGATCACAAGTATTGGAGTAGTAAGGAAAAGTTTTAGAAGGATGGGGCATGTTGTTTGGTCAGGAAGGGACTGACTGCCTTAATCAGTTTTGCATCCATCTGTAGTCTGAGTGAATCTGGAAAGCAGTGCATAAAAGGGTGATGTCTGAAAGGTTGAACTGCTTTTAATTCTAAAAACTAAACTGGTAGGTAAGTTGTGATACCCTAATATGGGTTTGATATCTCTTCTAGTTCTTTTCAACAGACAAGTTCTATTTCTTGGATTTGTTCTAAATATATATTTTATGCCTCTAGGATAGTCTTGTTCAGATAAGCATATTCATTACATCTTATTCATAGTTCTGACTTGTTTTGAAGCTCTGAACCTGGTAGGTTAGGCAGAAACTCTGGGTTATGTTCAGGTACCTATGTTCACTTACAGCAAGTGGCTCTATAGTGAACGTAGTAGATTTACCTATGTTTAAAATGTCAGACTAGATGACAATTTCTTTCAAAAGGAAAATAACTGACTTTGTTCCCATTGAAGTATTGTATGCAACAATGTTTCTTTCTCTATTAAAGAGTTAACAGCTCACAAGTTGTGCCAAGTTGAATAATAGCCAATAAGAATAATTTTTATTTATATCTGTAGTAAAAACATTCTGAAAAAATCAGCCTTTCTTTGAACTACTGAACTGCAAAAATGGAGGCCCAATGAAAAATACAAGCTATGAGTTCTCTTTGATATTTCATTTTTCAATAAATGATTTGTTTAGGTCAGGCTAACATTTGTATTTAATATAAAATCATTTGGGACTTCCCGAAGCAATTTTAGTCTGATAAACAGTATTTGTTCTTAATGAACATGGGCTGTTCAGCAAGGTGTGTTTTTTCTTTTCCTTTGTGGACCTTAAATTTCAAGCTGATTTGGACTATCCTATCAAACCTTTAAGACATTTATTTATTTTATTTTTATTTTTTCCATTGCTACACTTGGGCATTTTAAACTTTGATTTAGAAGGACGTTGTCTGAGGCACGTGGTTGTCTTCTGTCAAAATTTCTTGAGGTGTTCAAAAGCACTTTAATACACAATAAATAAAAACATTTAATTTTTTGGGGTATATTTTAGAGTCTTACAGAATTGTTTAAGGCTGTACAGCTCCAGGAGTCCCAACCCCCTGCAGCAGTGGAGTTGCCAGAGGGCTCTGTGCCGTGTGAAACGGTACATCATAACATCACAGAAGAAGGCTGGAAACTGGTCACTGCTCGTGGGAGGAGAAAGGCTCCTACTCCTCCTGAAGACCTGAAGCTGAAGAACAGGTTTAGTGCCCTCCAGGCTGAGGAGGAGATGGGCATGGCTGCCAGGGAAGTAACCGGGACAACAGACCCTGTGCCCTGCCGGAACACCCAGAAAAAGTGGCGGGTGATTGTTGTGGGGGACTCCCTGCTACAGGGGACGGAGGCATCTATCTGCCGACCTGACCTCTTGTCTAGAGAGGTTTGTGGCCTGCCGGGGGCTCGTGTGAGAGATGTCATGCAAAGACTGCCAAGGCTTGTCCACGCTTCGGACTATTACCCACTGCTGCTCTTCCATGTGGGCGCCAATGACACCAAGGGCAAACTGGAGACCATCAAGCAGGATTTCAGAGCTGTGGGGATGGTGGTCAAGGGTCTGGGAGCCCAGGTCATCTTCTCCTCAATCCTGCCAGTGAGGGGGATGGATGAGAGGAGGAGGAGACGGACTTTCCAGGTTAACGACTGGCTGCGCCGCTGGTGTTGGCAACAGGGTTTTGGTTTCTATGACCATGGGACCCTGTTCGAAGATCAACAACTGATGGTGAGAGATGGGATCCACCTCACGAGGCGGGGCACACAGGTCTTTGCCAACAGGTTGGCCAACCTGGTAAGGAGGGCTTTAAACTAGGAAAGATGGGGGAAGGGGAGAGTTATAGTGCCAGGGTAGTTGGCAAAAGACTGCTCAAGTCAGGATGCCTCCAACAGGTGAATGCAGCCAGGGAAGTGCGCATGGGATGTGGCTATGGAGGACCCTCTTTTATCCCTCCTGGGAAACCTGCATGCTCGATCACCTCCCTGAAATGCCTGTACACCAATGCACGCAGCTTGGGGAACAAACAGGAAGAACTAGAGATATGTGTGCGGTCGCAGGGCCATGATCTCATTGCCATTACAGAGACATGGTGGGATAGCTCGCATGACTGGAGTGCTGTCATGGATGGCTACGTGCTTTTTAGGAAAGACAGGCCAGGAAAGCGAGGTGGTGGAGTTGCTCTTTATGTGAGAGAGCAACTGGAATGTATTGAGCTGTGCCTAGGGGTGGATGAAGAGCGAGTCGAGAGCTTATGGGTAAAGATCAAAGGGCAGGCTAATAGAGGTGACACTGTTGTGGGTGTTTACTACAGGCCACCTGATCAGGATGAGGAAGTTGATGAGGCCTTCTACAGACAGCTGGAAGTAGCCTCACGATCCCAGGCCCTGGTTCTCATGGGGGACTTCAACCACCCCGATATCTGCTGGAAAGACAACACAGCTAGGCACAAACAGTCCTGGAGATTCCTGCAGAGCATTGGTGACAACTTCTTGACCCAGGTGGTGGAGGAGCCAACAAGGAGAGGTGTGCTGCTGGACCTCGTACTAACAAACAAAGAAGGACTGGTGGAAGATGTGAAGGTTGGGGGCTGCCTTGGCTGCAGTGACCATGAGATGGTGGAGTTCAGGATCCTGCGAGGAGGCAGCAGGGCACCAAGTAGGATCGCAACCCTGGACTTCAGGAGAGCAAACTTTGTCCTCTTCAGGGACCTACTTGGAGGAATCCCATGGGTGAGGGCCCTGGAAGGAAGGAGTGTGCAAGAGAGTTGGTTAATATTCAAACATCACTTCCTCCAGGCTCAAGAGCGGTGCATCCCTATGAGTAGGAAGTCAAGCAAAGGAGGTAGGAGACCTGCATGGATGAGCAAGGAGCTCCTGGCAAAACTCAACCAGAAGAAGGAAGTATACAGAAAGTGGAAAGGGGGACAGGCCACTTGGGAGGAATATAGGAATGTTGTCAGAGTATGCAGGGATGCAACGAGGAAGGCTAAGGCCCGTTTGGAATTAAATCTGGCTAGAGATGTCAAGGACAACAAGAAGGGCTTCTTCAAATACATCAGCAGCAAGAGGAAGACTAGGTAAAATGTGGGCCCTTTGCTGAATGGGGTGGGTGCCCTGGTGACGAAGGATGCAGAGAAGGCAGAGTTACTGAATGCCGCCTTTGCTTCAGTCTTTACTGCTGAGGCCAGCCCTCAGGAACCCCAGACCCTGGAGGCAAGAGAGAAAGCCTGGAGAGAGGAAGACTTTCCCTTGGTGGAGGAGGAGTGGGTTAGAGATCATTTAAGCAAACTTGACACCCACAAATCCATGGGCCCTGATGGGATGCACCCACGAGTGCTGAGGGAGCTGGCGGACATTATTGCTAAGCCACTCTCCATCATCTTTGAAAGGTCATGGAGAACAGGAGAGGTGCCCGAGGACTGGAAGAAAGCCAATGTCACCCCAGTCTTTAAAAAGGGCAAGAAGGAGGACCCAGGGAACTACAGGCCAGTCAGCCTCACCTGCATCCCTGGAAAGGTGATGGAGCAGCTCATCCTGGAAGCCATCTCCACGCATGTGGAGGAAAAGAAGGTGATCAGGAGTAGTCAGCATGGCTTCACCAAGGGGAAATCATGCCTAACCAATCTGATAGCCTTCTATGATGGAATGACTGGCTGGGTAGATGAGGGGAGAGCAGTGGATGTTGTCTACCTAGACTTCAGCAAGGCTTTTGACACTGTCTCCCATAGCATCCTCATAGACAAGCTCAGGAAGTGTGGGTTAGATGAGTGGACAGTGAGGTGGATTGAGAACTGGCTGAATGGCAGAGCTCAGAGAGTTGTGATCAGTGGCACAGAGTCTAGTTGGAGGCCTGTAGCTAGCGGTGTCCCCCAGGGGTCAGTCCTGGCTCCAGTCTTGTTCAACTTCTTCATCAATGACCTGGATGAAGGCACAGAGTGCACCCTCAGCAAGTTTGCTGACGATACAAAACTGGGAGGAGTGGCCGATACACCAGAGGGCTGTGCTGCCATTCAAAGAGACTTGGACAGGCTGGAGAGGTGGGCAGAGAGGAACCTCATGAAATTCAACAAAGGGAAGTGCAGGGTCCTGCACCTGGGGAGGAATAACCCCATGCAGCAGTACAGGTTGGGGGTTGACCTGCTGGAAAGCAGCTCTGCTGAGAAGGACCTGGGAGTGCTGGTGGACACCAAGTTAAGTATGAGGCAGCAATGTGCCCTTGTGGCCAAGAAGGCCAATGGTATCCTGGGCTGCATCAGAAAGAGTGTTGCCAGCAGGTCGAGGGAGGTGATTCTCCCCCTCTCCTCAGCCCTGGTGAGGCCCCATCTGGAGTACTGCGTCCAGTTCTGGGCTCCCCAGTACAAGAGGGATGTGGCACTACTGGAGCAAGTCCAGCGAAGGGCCACAAAGATGATTAGGGGACTGGAGCATCTCTCTTATGAGGAAAGGCTGAGAGAGCTTGGCCTGTTTAGCTTGGAGAAGAGAAGGCTGAGAGGAGATCTTATCAATGTGTACAAGTATCTGAAGGGAGGGTGTCGAGAGGATGGGGCCAGACTCTTTTCAGTGGTGCCGAGCGACAGGACGCGAGGCAACGGGCACAAACTGAAACACAGACACTTCCATCTGAACATGAGGAAAAACTTTTTCACTGTGAGGGTGACAGAGCACTGGAACAGGTTGCCCCGAGAGGTGGTGGAGTCTCCTTCTCTGGAGATATTCAAAATGCGCCTGGATGCAATCCTGTGCAATATGCTCTAGGTGACCCTGCTTGAGCAGGGGGGTTGGACTAGATGATCTCCAGAGGTCCCTTCCAACCTCAGTGATTCTGTGATTCTGTGATTCTGTAAGAGTAGATCCTGTGTGTTGTTAGGATGATTTGACTTAGTAGTTTCATAATGGATTTTGAAAGTTATTTAAAACAAACTCCAAAACTCACCAAGTGATAGTCTATGCAGATTTGTAATAGAGTAGTATACTAAAACTCTGAAGCTAGTTGGATCTTGACATGGACAGCGTGTGTATAACTGCCTTCCAAAGCTGGGAATTACAAGAGTGTTCTGAACTACTTACAAGGTTGTAGTTGATGGCTTGTGATCAAGTCATTTATGACAGTGACTGTAGTGATACTTCGATTTTTTTTGAGTTGCTTAATTGGCTAATTTCTGAAAGATTGCAGGTGCGTTGAATAATATTTAGCCTTAGTAGGTCAGGAGATCGGGCTGTTTTTTACTGCCACTTTCAAATGCTACTTTGTGTTCTGTGTACTTGCCTGTTTTTCAGAGACCCACTAATAGGTCAAAGTAAGAGAAAATTAGGCACAAAACAATTTTCCTGGTAAGTTTCAGTTAATTTGAAAGGCTACATCAGAGAGGGAGGTTTCAAACAAACCCCAAATCCTCTAAATAGGAACAATTGCTCTGTATAGACTGAAATAGTTGCAACTAAGTCCATACAGTAGTAGCTGACTACTCAACACAGTGAGTTGGATAGTGCATTTTTCATATGTGGAATATATACAGTATATCAAACTGTTTTGGGGGCTTTGGAGTCAGACCTGGCAGAGAAAAGTGGTGTCTTTCCCATGTCATAATCTGACAGCTAGAGATCAGCAGAGATGTTTGAAAGCAGAAAGCTGTTGCAATACTGTCTGGTCAGGGGTCTATATTTGGGGAAATACCTGCTTTGATATAAAATTTGAGTAAAATTTTGTCTGAATTTTCAGAATGCTTGTCTATCTCAGAGTTAAGTGTTAGGCTTTTAACTAAAAGTATTTCGGAAGTAAAGTAGCAGATTTTACTTTGTAGGGGACTTTCATGGATTTCATGTATGGTAATATCAGGAAATAATTCTTCATGTGTCTAACTCAATTCTGTTAATACAGGAGTAAAGCTTCTGCAATCATGTTTTTTGCACATTCAGGGAAAAAAGATTTTTCTTAGTATAGCAGAGAGAAGTGAAAATCTTGTAAATTCATAACATCTGTGGTTCAAACACATCTGAGGATGTGTGGGGCTTTTTTTGACTTCTGAAACCATGTGGTTTCTTTCTGTAGTGACCTTTGTCAAGCAAGTCCACAGTATGTACGTGTTAACTAATGTGTAATGAAAAAAGGTCAAATTTGGTCATTTGCTTTATACTTGGATTTTCTATTAAGCTTTTTTTGGCAGAGGGGAAATGTTTTTCATACTAAATTTTATGTATGAAATTATTCATGCTAGCAACAGGGAAGGAAACAGCAGATGGTCAGGTTCACCAGAATTACTAATAAAGATTCAGTGCCCTTGGAAAACTGAGCAAAGTTGCTCTTGGTGCAGTTCAGAACTCTCTAGGAAGTGGTTATACATTATAAAGTAAAAGATTCCAGTACAAAGAAATGTACATTAATCCAGTTGTGACTGTTCTTAATTTCTCTTTAAGAAAATGTAAAAATCTTGTGCTTGCATTAATATTCAGCAATTGGTTATTTCTGCATCCTCTTTTCTTATTAATTCAGTGCTATTTGTCTGCTCTTAGTATGTACAGAACTAGATGTGCTCTGGGTATGAAAAGCAGTATAAGCAGAAGACATTTCCTATCAGATATGACTCAGCAAAATGAAGCAATACCGATAAGCAGTCTACTCTTTACTAGGTAGAACTGCACAAAAGGAGGAAATTTGTAAGAAGACTTGTGGCTGATTTATGCTTGAAAAATTAGATGTGTGAATGTATATGGAAAAATAGTGATCAAAGTCTTAACAGCTTAAGAATCGAACACAAAACTTAGCTGTCAATTTCTGCATTAGCCATAATTTATTCTCAGTGGGTGTATGTACATTAATATACACAAAAACTGTCATGGAAGACCATGTAATTGTTTTTAGTAGAATTCCTAGCTCATTCATTGCGGAGATTGTATAGGGCTGACTTAAAATTGCAGCCTGGAAGCCTGGTGCTGTATTTGATGCAGTTTAGTCAAGCTATTCTAGAGCCAGGTGGTGGGCTTTTGGTGGGCTTTCCTACAGATCTGCTCTGTAAGCCAGTGCCTACCAAGTACTCTGTGCTCAATAGTCCCAAGAGAGGCCTGGGTATCACTTGCTTCATAGATAGGTAATGGAGATCAAGGGAGATGAAATAACAGGAAACTTGAGGTGTTTTAAGTGATTTACATAGGTGACATGCTTTTCTCCTAACTTCAGAACCTCAGGTTGGAGCTTGTAATTACAGATTTTGAATTGGGCACCCAGAAGTGGCAGATTTGCCATTCCAGTTTGTTAGGATAATATTTGAGAGGATTCTTTCTTTAATTCCTTTGTTTTGTGAACCAAAAAAAAAAAAAAAAAACAACCTCACCTAGCATAATCTCTACAGGAAATATTACTTCATCCATTAATTTAGCTAGATTTTCAGGAAAAAAAAATTAAAATCATGTATTCTTTGTGACTTAAAAGCATGAAACATTTGTAAACTACAATTTGTAGATAGCTTAGAAGTTTTTTCTGCCACAGGAGAAGCTGAATGACCTGAGGCTGGTGACTGGAAGCTAGTGACGTTATGCCTATGTGAATGTATATAGAACTTATTTGCCTTACAGCAGCTTTGATGAATAAGAACACGTGAAGATTGACTTCATAGTTGAAGCAGTTCTTTCCAAGACAGAAAAACTTACTACCACTGGTCTTGTGTGGTAATAAAGAAATTTGGGCTGTGAAGAAGTGAACTTCTGCTTTGAAAATAGACAACCATATTATCAATTATTGGTTGTGACGGTGCTATATTCTGTTTTGGCCACTGGAGTGACAGTAGGCTGCTAAACATGCCTTTCTTTATTGCATGATAGTCCTAGTGTTTATTCACTAGAGATTCAGGACTTTGAGTATATGAGGTGTTACTCATAATGCAATATGCCAGTGAATTTCTGGGAGTCATTGGCTTTGTGAGTATGTGCTGCAATGCAATGGGAAGGTACTTGAAACAGACTCCCAGCTGTCACCTTTCTGGAAGAGAAGATGCTACAGTCTCCAGAATGTTTTATCCTGCTGACAATCTGCTTCTGAGTTTCTTGGAGAGAGTGGCTAAAAGCAAGGCTGGAAAGGCAGGCTATGGATTTGAATAACTCTGTTCCACCATGCAAATGATGTTTACCTATAATGTAATGAATTTTCTCCTGTTCACATATAACTTTTTTTTTTCTATGCCTGATGTCTCTGTGTAAAAAGTGATAGTATCTTAGATAGTATTTTAGTGTCTAAAGGAAAAGGTGTTTTTCATTAAGTAATCTGAGGACCTCTTCTGTTTTTTAAATCAGAAATTATGGAAAAATCGGGTGAAGAAGGAATGCCTGATCTTGCTCATGTCATTCGCATTTTATCTGCGGAGAATATCCCTAATTTACCGCCAGGAGGTGGTTTAGCTGGCAAGTGAGTACAGTACTGAAATTACTTACAACTGTTTTGTTCACTGAAATAAATACTTTTATTTAAATGTTCTAAAGCTGTCTCAGTGTAATAGGTGAACTCGAGTTAACAAAAGCTGCTGCTTTTCTGTATTTTAAGCTAGTTTACCTTTTCTACTACTCTTCTGTCATTTATTCCCCAATGGTAAGAGGAAACAGACTGATCATGTTCTGGTACATAAAGTACTAGTTTACTCTTTCCATATGGCCATTTAAAAAAAACATTTTTGTATCTTTTGGCTTTTTTATTGCTTTACATTTGTTAAGGACTATCAATAATGTAATAGGGGTCATATCAAAGTATCGGTTTAGACAATGCTCTTGATATCATGCTTCTCCTCTTCCCCAACCCCCTCCAGTGTCCATTATATTTTTGGATCAATGCCTGTTTGCCTAGTTTGCATTGTCATAGAAAATTGCTTTTTTCTTGTTTACTCCTAAACTGAATGCTAGAGAAGAAGAAATATTAAAAACTGGGATATGTATTTGAGAACTCAAATTGAGTGCTCACTCGAGGTCAGAAATGACACTCTTCTGGGGAGCCTAATGGTATTGTTCTAACAACCTAAAATTTAATAATTTCAGTGAACAGGATTTAGGATTGTGTAAGCAGGTTTTAACCTAAGATTCCCCAAACGGAGATCCATCGTTGCTCTCTGACACAGGCCATGCTGCTTCTAGAATCCTTTGGGGGTTTGTTGTTGTTGTTTTTTGTTTTGCTTTGCTTTTTTTCCCCCCAAATTTAAGTCCTGCCTTTTGAGTACTTGTGTGTATGCATATCTTAAGCACTGCTTTCTGTAATATATTTTCTAGCCTCAAAAGAACCTGTACAGTCTAGGCTTTCTTCTCCATTTGTGTGCATTCCAGGCATTCAGAGAAGGTGTGGTGTGCCTGTTCTTCTTAGTCCCTCCCAACTGCTGAATGAATTAGAGCATCTCCTCTTCTTGCTCACTGACTGCATCATGTTCTACTTAATTTTTTTGAACCTTTGCATATAAATTCTATTTTAATTCATTTGTGGTGGCCCAGATTACTTCTTTTTAGTGGACTTTGGCTCAGGATATGCCTTTTGATGTCTTATTCCCGCATCCAGATTACCTGTTGGCTTAGTCTTTTGTGTGGCAGAAGACTGACATTGGGAGGTATACCTACAGCTTCTGTTGAGTATCACTTCATTTTGGTGAACTTTGTCTTGGCCTTCAAACTTAGAACAGAGACAGACAGTTATATATTTAGTTAACCTTACTTGCAAATTGAGCTGCTGAATGGAAGTTCTGAAGAAGCATGACTACACAACCCCAAACCATCTACTATAACTTAAAACTTTTGTCTTAGTAAGAGAAATACAATTAAGATTTTTCTTAGTCTTGAGACCTTTGTTCTGTAATGTTATCAGGATAGGAATACTTACACTCTTTGTACTTGCATCTGAACTCCCAAGATCTGGCTCAAACAGATAGCAGAAAGAGCATGTCTGTGGCTGATATCCCGGTTTTTAGTACCAGTTATAGTTGCTCCTGACTCTCATGTGAGCTAGAGAAACACTCTGTGATGTCGCCTTGACCAGAGTATGTTTGCGAGCCTCAGGGACCAGCTGCCTCTGAAATGCCTGCATTCCTTTTGGCATTATATACTTCCCTCGAGTGTCTCACTTGTAGAAGCCAGTAGTGGCTCATTTTTTGAGACAGGAGATCTAAAGGTGTCAGCTCTGCTTTGGTCACTGGATTGTGATATGCTATCCTTTTAAAAGCTGACTCTTCACAGACTGACTTCTGGCCTAACTCATATTCCACTGTAACTTCAAATACTACCAGAAGAAGGGTTGCTTGTTGCAGAAGATTGACAAAACTTCTGAGCCTCCTTGTCTTTGATTGTTAATACTTGCACTTAAAGTCTTGCTGCTGAATTCTCCTTTAAAGGAAAATGCAAAGAAATTTGCTGTGCAAAGAAAGGAAAGTACAATGAATTGCAAAGATGGGGAAAATTTTCAAGAGGCCTGAGCATTAAGTATTATTTAAACCCTCTACAATGGCTATCTTCCATGGCAACCTTGTTGGACTGTCCAGCTGATTTGTATTACATTGGTATGAGGTACCCTTGCTCTCCATTGTGCAGACAATTAGTCAATATTGTGTCAGTCCACCATCATTAAATGTGGAATTGTCTAGAGAGAGCCCTCTCCCATATCTTCTGTATAAAGATTCAGTTTCTTTTTTCTAAGAAAATCTTCCTTCAGTGTGGATGGATCCCATGCCAGCTCAGCCCCATAATGATTCTAGACTACCTTCCCCCCCCCGCCCCCTTTAAACATTGTCTTTGGTTGATATACCCTTTGGAGAAGCTGTATTCTTTAATGGACTTCTTACATCAGGCTTTACTTTTGGAAGTGTCACTACTGGGTTAATTGTGATGAATGTCTATTCAGTCTGATGGAACTCAGTGTCATATGGAGATGCTTTCATCTACTTTTTTAGATGTATCCTATTCTGGAATAGATGCTGAGATTTCTTCAGCCCAACTCTTCTTCCTCAGTGACACCTGCTACCACAAAGAAAGGAGGCTAGAGTTTCTATATTGTGGAAGGACTATAACTAGATGCATCCACTTGGGAAGTCAGAGGGTTGCAGCAAGGAGTGATGTTTTAGGATAGTCATAATAATTATAGAATTGACTGTGGTACTAGAAGTATCAGAAGCTTTTAAACTGTAAGAGAAGACCTTGCTGAATGCAGATACTTTTTACCTGATTCTAGTGACCTTGAGAAGAAAGGAATTTCTTATTAATTCTATAGTATGTGCAAGAAAACTAATAGTGGTTTTCAATAACTCAAATTTGAAATGGGGAGAAGTGGGACTGAGTAATGGAAGTGTTGCATAAAATGAGCCTGCGCTATAAATATATGATTCCTCGTAAGTCATGACCATCACTAATTTGAGTCTAGTGCAACAAGGGTTTCAGTTGTTTCATATCAAAGATGACAGGATATAGAGATTCCTTACTGGGACAACTGTTTTATAGAAAAGACAAGACTCTTTATATTATGACAAACATGATCACTTCAGAAGCTGTAAACTCAGTAACTCTCAGGATCAGTATTCAAAAACTGCATCCAATTTCCACTTGGCTCCAGGAATTTACAGTAGCAATACTAGATTCCTCAGAAGTCAAGGTTTCCCTTCCTCAGGAGTAATTCTGTTCTTTGAGAAATATTCTAACTCGTACTGTAACCAGCTGTAGGCTGAGATACCGTTGAGAGCATGTCAAATCCTGCTGGCCTCTGAGTAGGTATACTTGACTTCACTCAATTTATATTCTGTATTCTCATTTGAGGCCGTGCTGGTAGTAATGCTAAATTAAGTTTGGAAATTCCCTTGCTGGTGGTAAGTTTTAGGTGCTGTCTTCTGGAGAAGTGGCATCACCTTAGTTCACCTAAGTCAAGGAAGACCCTTGATTCTTCTAATGAGACTTCTTTGCTGGAGCTCAAACATGGCCCAAAATGTGAACAAGCACAAATTGTATATACACCAATGTCTTGAGTCTCTCAGTTATCAGGCATGTCTGTTGTGCCTGCCTTCTGCTAGTCTTGGCATGGTATGTCTAGATAACTGCAGACATCGTCATCATCAACATATTTTGCATCTAAAAGCATGGTAGCACGATGTCTTTTCAATGTTGTAGGTTACTGGTCACCTTGGGGTTTGATGCACTGTCCCTTGCATTCATTGGTCCACAGATCATCTCCCAGAACTGAGTATTTTAGTAGATACTCTTTTAAATGCTGGCTCATGACCGGAAAAATGTATTCCGATACTGGACACTAGATACTGAGATTACCTGACTTACTGCTTTGGCTCAGAAGTCCACGTACTTGCAGCATTCCATTCAAAAACTGAACTCTTTCTGTTTTGAATGTGCTTTTGCTTCTGTGGTATGAACACAAGAATTTGTCATACCGGATCAGACCAAGGATCGTTCTAGCTCTATGTGCTGTCTACTGAATAGCTGAAAGTAGATGCCTAGGGAGGAGTATAAGAACAGAAAAATACATAATATACTTCCCCTATTGCTGTTTCAGCTCCCAGCTTTTAGTGGCTCAGATGCTTCCTGAGCCTAAGGTAGATATATGTGTTTAGTAAACTCTGAAAATTTCTCTTCCACGAAGTTAAATACATTCAGGAGAAGTCTAGTCAAACTTCTAGCATCCTCAGTATCCTCTGGCAAAATTTCTGTTACATCAAGAGCCATCACTGCTTGTTTTTAAATGTCTCCTACTGCGTTCAATCTGATGCCCTTGTGCTCTTTGTCTGGAAGAGGCAATAGTAAGTACTTATCCACACACTGTTCAGTTTTTTATACTCTTGGCCTCTTCTGTACTCAAGAGTCCTAGTTCATGTAGCTGTTCCTTTTTATGGAAGCTGTCAATAACTTTTTTGATCATGTTTGCCATCCTTCTCAGAACTTTCTCCAGTTCTCATTTTGATTTGACGAGGCAGTGACATAACTGTATGCTGTATTAAAGATATGGGTGTGCCAGGGCATTTGTTCTGTTATTGCCTAATTACCAGCTTTTGATTTACCTTTTTAGTTGTTGTTGTACTCAAGTCTTCATTGGAAAATGCACGATAACTCTAAAATCTTGCTTCTGAGCCTAATGGTTGTCTCAGAGCCCATCACTTAGTATGTGAATTAAGCACTGCACCTCCTCATGTCTCTCTTACATAGAATTAAATTCCATTAAATTTAATTTATTGTCCTGTTACTCAGTCTTGTAAGGTTCTTCTACACTTCATCAGAGTTGGTCCATGTCTTACAGTTGTTATCTGCAGGACAGCCAAATGGGATTTCACTTTGACTCTGGCTGAATAATTATTTTCTTGGAGGCAGCACTATCCCAGAAAACTTGAAGTTCTAAAACCCTTCTCATATATATATATTCTTTTAATGGGGGAAGGATCAGGGATCTACTTATATTGACAACCATCTTGAAGAAAGAAGGTTTACCTTCTTGTAAATGCTGTTCTTTGGGTTGTGAGTGTCTATATGCTTGCACCCCTCCCCCCCCGCCCAAGGTCTGTTTCCATTTTGATTTTTTTGAGAGGCTCTTTTTATGTTCATCTCTCCTGCCATTTATGATGGTAGCCTTATATGATGCTGCCAAAAGAAATATAGCTAGTGGTGTTTGGGTTTTAGTATCTACAGTGTGAATAGATGCTGGACTATATACCTCAAAAGTTATAGGTACTGGAAAATACACCTGAAAAGTTTAGAGGCAAGTAGTAGACTGTCTGTATGTAATAAAATAAAAAGTTTCTTCAAATTTCACATCCAGAAATATGACAAGAAGAACAGCTAACTGCAGTAGGTTTGTTGCAATAAGCAAAATAGTTTTTAATATTAATCTTGGCAAAAATCTGACTACGCAGCTGGAATTTTTAAAAGTGCAAAGGGATAAACAGTGGGAAGGGGAAGGTAGAAGGTAAGAGAATGTTTTGTCTTGTTCAGTCTTCACAAGTCCTGTTTTACATATTAAATCCCCAGACATACTAAAAGTGAGTAGAGGCCATGATAGTGGAGTTCATCTTTTTAATAGGCAGGTTAAAAGCAAAGCATTTAGTTGTTTTGAAATCCTTTATCATTGTGCTCAAACTTCTTGAAACTTCTCTTTTTAGGCGTAATATTATTGAAGCTGTGTACAGTAGGCTGAATCCACACAGAGACAATGAGGGGGTAAGTTCCAATTTTGATTGCTATGCTTACTTGTTAATGAGAACATCAAAATAGTTTATATTTTAAATAGTACCTCACTGCCAGTGAAATCTTATAAACATGAATTGTGTATCATAGCATACAGGTTATTTTAATCTTGTTTTGCGTACTAAATTGATCTGAACTTCATCCTCAAAAAGACAGCAAGTTTCAGTGGTACCCAGTTCTGCAAGACTTTTTTTTATAATTGATTACTGCTTTTCTGTCAAATCTGTGAAGCAACAGTGTAGAGTTTTTTTTAAATGGTAGTTTATTCTTGTTGAAAGTTATGGTCAGCATATTTATTCCTCAACTGTGTATTATGGCTAGTATCCAGTAATCTAGTAGAACAGTGCAAGCTAATCTCCTGTTGTCTTCTGTATGCATACAAGACATTTATTCACTGAATGTAACAAACGAGACTAATATTGACTACTTTTTTTTTTTTTTGAGTGCTATTATCTTGATGTATCCTATGTGCAGTGGTCTAAGGCCAGTGTAAACTGATGGTTTGGGTTCGCTTCAGTTCTGATTTCTAAAATGGTTTACATCCATCTGCCCAGTTCCTAATAAGTTGGGTTTAAAAACTTAAATGTATATTTTTTTATGTTGAAAGATGTTTTATTGTCACTTTAAACCTGATTATTGGGTTCATCTTAAAATTTACTAAGTAAAAACTGGTGTTCATAGCAGTTATAGTTAAATTGGTATATATTAAAAAAAAAAAAACACACCTTGCACACACGTTGTCCTCTGCTGTAGAGTTTATATGAACTAATCTGTGAAGATACCATGCGTCTACTGGTAAATCCTTTGTTATCAGTTTTTTAACTGAGATAGCTACAAGGTCGTCTATCAGGAAGTGAAGATTACAGTTGGGAGATGTCAGCTTGTATTTTAAATGCTTTGAAAAGGTTAGTTGCACATTCACAATCTCAAGGTGGAAAGTCTTACTACAATTATCCTTGCGTCCTTCCAGTGTCATCTTTTCTCTTGATTATCTGTATTTAGTTCATTCTCTAAAGTTAAAGCTGTGTAGGTGGAGGGGCTGAAGTAGAGAAACAGAAGAAATCTCACTGTTTTTATTGGTTAGGATTTGCTCCTCTTTGGTTTTTAGTTCAGGAGCGACAGAATAAACACTGTTTTCTTAACTTTCTTTACACTATGCAACCATACCAAAAAACAAGTTGGACAATGGTTGTACTATTCAGCTTTGTATCTTTAGATATCTGCAAAATTTTCCTCTTCTCAGCTTCCTTAGTCCTTCAGAAAACTCTGTACCTTCATCAGCCTATTACCATTGTTCATATTTAGCAGTAACTTTGTTCCTTCTTTTACAGTGTTGGGGGAAAGTGATTTATTTGAAGATTATAGCATCCATTTTAAAAAATTTTCAAGAAAAAGTTTGACTTTCTAGAAATGTCACATTCCATAATTATGCTTGTGTATCTTTTTTCCAAGTCCAAATTTATTTCTGAATAGCTGTGCAAGCTTGCAAAAAATCTTAACATACAGTACAACTTTGTTTTGGATACTGGGTACGTTCAGGATATTTTTGTACATCATCCATTATGTTTTAATGAAATGAGGTATCTGAACTAAATAAGCCAGTAAAATACATGTACAGGAATATAACTTTGGCCTTATTACTGTTGCACTCAAAAACAAGCAGTGTTTTATTTGGGTTTCTGTTTAATATGAAATGTGAGCAGTACACTCCAGTTTACTTTATAAACTTTGCCTTCTGTTGGTATTTAGTGCAAATCTTGATAGTGATCTAAATCATTGTCTGTAGTGATCTAAAGTTAATTGCACTTAAATTTTAATTTGATCTTCTGGTGAGATGTCTTTCACCAGTCAGTACCTTTATTCTCCGTCTTAAGTGATTCTGACCCCAAGAAATTTGAGGGGAGGATGCTGCCCCTGGGTGGTGGGTGCAATTCCTTTTTGCACTTTCCCAACAAGTAGGAATTGTTATCTCACTCTCCCGCAGAGTAGATAAATCCAGTGGGCCTTGTCTCCAAGGTGAGGAAAGTGTGACTGCTGTGTTAGTCCCATTCAGTCCTTAGTTCCAGGTCTGTCTATGGTGGCGATCTTAGTTTTTTGAGCTGGATAATTGGGGACAGGGAGGAGGGGAAGAGGAAGGAAGGAAGATGTTCAGTTACTCAATATCACAATGTGTAGACATCTTACAGAGCTTGATAATGCTGCTACACATCTCGCTTTTAAATAGGAAGCAAAGGTAGGAAGGAAATGCAGTATATCCTGGTGATGACACTTCCAAATGAAATTGAAATATAGGTAATAATGTTCCTGTTATAGTATGAAGGAAGAGCAGAGCTTTATATTAAAAATATGGGCTGGAGCCAGATTCTAAGTCTGCAGAGCATGAGGATGAGCTGACTTGTGCTTGAGAATCTTTTCCTGTATATGGCTAAGCAATGTATAATTGTTTTTGAAAATTGTTTGTAATACATACTACTACTGTTACTAACCTAAAAGTCTGCATGTGGCAATCATCTTAATCTGACTGATGATTTTATGTAAGGTTAAAATCAATTTTTTTACACTGACAAAACAATAATGTTACTAATTGTTAAAATATGAAAACATGTGGGTGGAAAAAAAAAAAAACGCACACATGCAGAGGCACCCCCCCCCCCAACACACCACCACCACCACCAACCAGAGCAACTTCCTTTTAAAGAGCATGCTTTTTAATATGAACATTATAAACTCTTAGGAACCATTACCTTGAGTAAGTGTGAACTGGTGCATAATAGCTTGACAAATTGGCTCTCAGGAAACATTTAAAGCAACACCAGGATAGTATCTTTTTCTAGATTAGGTTCGTTTTTACTCAGCACCACAAAGGTTTCAGTTAGCATTGTGCTTGACTTAGATTCCCCCCCCCCCCCCCCCATCAGAGCTAGTGATTCTTGGAGTCACTTCTTTCTGTTCTTCAGGTATATATTCTGTTGAGTATATTGCCTGAAAGTCTTTGTAGCATATGGCTGAAGTAAGTAGATACTGTGCAGAGTGGGAGACTGAGGAGGAAAGCCATCAGTACTACAGCAGTGTCCAGAGATTACTAGTGTGGCTTCAGGATGAAGCAGTCATTAAAAGCTTTTCTTTTAGGCATCTGGCCACAGTAAAAGTATTTGGTAACTGCAGGGCTGAAGTGACCCAGCACTGGGCTCACCTACAGCAGCTTTGCCAGTGTTGCTTTAGAGGGACTTCTGGAATAACTGTATTGACTTCTGTTCCATTATAAGTGCCTTTGAGGTCATACAGAAGTCTGGTATGTGTTGGGATTTGGGTGCTTCCAGCTCTTTGAATGGAGTGTAAAAGAATTTATTTGTAGCTTAAATAATTGTTACTCTTGTACTGTTACAATACTATCAAGTCAATCATTCACCTTAAAATTCAAAGTACACTTTTGTTAGAAGTATTGCATGTTTTCTAATGGCTCCACTTCCAGGTTGTTTAGGCTGCTTAGATGTATATGTAACTTTAAACATGAGGAACAATGTTAAAGTTAGTGAGTTGTTACCAATTCCAATGGCATTTGTTTAAAGCCAGGTTTATGTTTGAGTGTCTTGCTGGAGACTGTTACTCCCTTGCTTTTATTAATACAATGCTCTGACACTTGCTAAATTGGATCCTGTTATTAAGGGCTGCTACAGATATCTTCCCTTCCCCCCCCCCCCAAAAAAAAAAAAAAAAAAAGGTCAGTAGCAATAAGCTGAAATAGGACACTGAGGAAGGGAAATGCTAGCTAGGAGAATACTCTTTGTCATCCCCAGGGCTTTTCGGGGACCTGTTCTATACTAGGCACAGATCATTAGTGAGAAATGTATGTAATATAGTGTATAGCATATAAGAGGCAGTTTTTGCCCTACTATTATCTGTGGGGTTTCTTGTTGTCTGACACTGAGGGAGATGGCAGAAGAACAAAACAGCCCAGCATCAAGCAGGGCACAGAGCAGAGCAGGTTGTGTGTTTCAATATCAGAAACACTGTAATACCAGAGTTAACTGTGACTCCTAGTAGCATCTGAATTGTTCAGGAGTCTGTGATGCTAGTGTATTGCTTACTGCTTTTACTATACAGCATTATACAGGAATAAAAGTATTTACCTTAGTCTGCCAAAAGGGTTTTTTGAAGATTTGGATTTTGTAAAATGTGGGGGTTTAGGGTCTACCTTTACTAATGCCAACCTCAGAGCAAAACTGGTGGGAGAGAGGGATTGTGGAACTTAGATGTTTTCTGAACTTTAAAAAGCTAGGATTCTTCAGCCCTGCTGGTTTGTTTAATATTTACTAGATAAATAAGTAGCATTTCTGTCAAAATCTAAGAAATAAGATATATATGTGTGTGTGTGTATATATACACACATATATATGTAGCTCATCTTGATGTTGTGAGTTTTCACTGACTTTGTACTCAAGTGACACTAAAACGCTCCCACTTAAGCATTAAAATTACTTTTTTACCTGCTTCTGTTCAGTGAGCTCTTGAAGATCTATCTGAATATGAAAATGCCAGTATATGAGAGTCAGAGATCAGGAAACCATAGTGGAAGGACATACGTCCTTATGCAATAAATTAAGTTTTATGGAATAGCATTGTATGCAGTAATGCTCATTTTTGTGGTAAAATTGTCCCCCTGTAACTTAAACTGTGCCGATCAGTCTTGGTGCTTCTATTCCAGCAACGTTATAGCATTTGTAATTTTTGTGAACCCAAGATACTGTCTTAATGCTACTGTTGAGCTTGTAGATGAGTGATTGAACTGCTTGTAGCCTTTCAAGCTTTTGCAGTAGATGACAATAAAATGAGGTCAGCATGAGAAGAAAACAGTCTGGATTTTGCCTCTAATGTATTGCAAAAACTGCCAGCTTCCACTGATGTAGTTTTATCTGTCTAGCTTGATAACTTGCTAGATATTAATAATTTAAGATGCTTTATTCCCTCAGAGCGACATTATGGCTTTAGCACTCTAAAGTTAAAATATCCGCTATCAGTCTCAGAGCACTGTAACAGAGGCATGTCTGTTTTGCAAAAAAACCAAAAAACCCCTTTTGACTTCTGCTTAACTGAAGGTTTGTTGCCAAATAAGTGGTTTGCAGAGGAGACCTCCATTCCTTAATCAGTGCTTGGTATTCAGGCTTTGTGATGGCCGTTGTCAGATTTGAGCTTAACTAGGTACTCTATATGTTAATTTTTCTATGGGATAGATATATCTGCCAAAAATAGTATGTTACAGGGTTCAAACACCACCTCTCCAGGTGCTGATAGGTAACTGCTTGTTTCTTTCATGGCAGCATCATGCACACAAAGATTGGGTCCCTGATGTATAGGGAATGTTCACTGAGCAATTCAATGTGATGCTTTAACTAAACTGCTAGCAGTGGAGTTATCTATTGCTTTTAGTAAGCTTCTCACAGAGTTGTATTGCTATTGGCTGTGCAGAAGTTCACAATTAAAAAATATTGGCCTGGTGACTAAAGAAGCTTAAATGTTCAAATTTTTCACCATCTGACAACTGACTGCAGTTGTGGGAGGATACCAGCTATATGCACTGAAAGACAGCTACAACCAAGATGGAGTTGATTGGGAGGAGGTACTGTGGTGCCACTGTTTGGCTCGGAATAAATTGAAATGATTGTCAATGCTGTTTTAATAAGTATCATTCTTTTTAAATTGTGTTGTAAAAAAAAATCCATGTTTGTCTATTTTGTAAGGTGTGTGTTGCTAATAAGGTGTTTTTATATTTAAATATGACAAAGCTGATGTTTCCTCAGCCAGAAAAAATGTTTTTAAAATGTCTTTCTAAATATCCTAGTTTAACTACTGATTTTTTTGGGGTCTTGAATCTTAAAAAAAAGGACCCTGGCGAAGCCGAGGAAAGTGGAAGACAGGGAAAATTGGTGGAAGCACTCAGGCAAATGAGAATTAATCATAGGGGGAACTACCGCCACCTTCTGGAAGAGATGCTGACTAGTTACAGGCTAGCTAAGATGCAGGGAGAAGAGTGCACGGCTGAATCAGCTACAGCATCTACTTCAGCTAATCAGGCTGGACCCGGTGACCCTCTGCCAGAGACCCCCACAGAACCTGGGAATCGCCGCGCTGAAACACAGAGCTCACGTGAAGATGCAGGGGTGAATGAGATGAGCGATAAACAAACGTGATGTCTTTATGTTTCTCGTAGCAGATTTGACACCTCTTCACTTGGTGTATTTTCCTTCATTTATAGCCCAACATTTGTCACATCTACCCTAGAAGTCTGTCTGTTTTTGCTCTCGATTATTTGTACAGATTCTTTATATGAAGTTCCCTTCTTTCCTTAGAAGTTCAAAAACTATGGTATATTATAGGAATTGCATTTTATATTGTGTAGCAAGAAGCAGTTAACTTCCTATTCAAGATACCAGTTTTTAAATCCTGTGAACCTGACAATAGGAATCTAACATGCTAATGCAAAAATAAATTTAAAACCCCCTTTTTTTGTAAGAAGTTTCTTAATAATTTTGACGGTACATGTATGCTAATTGTAAAGTAATTCACATCTTAATCGTACATACTTTGTGCATATTAATTGAATTATGCAAATTCTTCAACCCTTTTCTCCTAGCATCAAATGCTACATGCTGCATGTTTGTATTTGAATTGTGTATAGCTTGTTACAACTAGAATTACAAAGACTATCATGTCTTAGGTTAAATCACTCATTCTTTATTAAATGTGATGATTCTTTCAATTTAGATTGTATCCACTGTTCATCACAAATATCTGTTTTCTAGAAAACTGTATTCTTGTTACTTTCCTGGTTGTAGCATAACCTATATCCAGAAATGAAAATGTACTTAGAATTAGTACCTAGTGTCAAGTTCTAATAACTTGTGTTTAAGTGAAAATAAAGAATATGCTGTGGAATAATATCTGTATGCATATTGAGTCTTTTAAACAATTTAAGTAATAAACTTTTTTGGAAATGCTATCATCTTGACATGAAACTTCTCATAGCCTTCGGTATTAACTCATTATGATGTTCACTAGTTTCTACAAGTATTTGAGTAGTTTTGGGTTTGACACATTCATCATTAATGTATTAGGGCAGTTTTTCTCAGTTGCAAGTTAAACAAGAGCAATATAAATGAATGAACTGGCTAGTCTACCTGAGGTTATGTTCTACCAAATCTTTTTCCTGTCTTTCGGTGTTCGACACATGTATGCGCGTGCATTTGGGTAGGTCAGTGATAACTACCACTGAAAATTCTCAGTATTAACTAATCTGCTAATAAGTTAATACTGGAATTCTTGTGCTATGTAATAAGTGCAGTTCATAT